>NC_089505.1:125604070-125766570 GCF_036850995.1 Saccopteryx leptura | reverse complement strand
TTTCCAATCAGCGGAATATGTTAGTATCACAATACTCTTTCCTGGCTAAACCAAATTTACATTAAATTAAGTTCTCTGATCTTATCAATTGGGGATTGCTCAGTGGTTACATGATCACAAAACACAATCTTTTCACATTAAAAAAATACCATCTAGAACTTTATTTTTTTAGCGAGACAGACAGGAAAGGATATGAGAAGCATTGATTCTTCACTGCAACACCTTACTTATTCATTGATTGCATTCTCATCTGTGTCCTGACCCGGGGACTCCAACTAGTCAGTGACCCCTTGCTCAAGCTAGCAACCTTGGGCTTCAAGCCAACGACCCCACGCTTACCCCAAGCTGGTGAGCCCGTGCTCAAGCTGGTGACCTCAGGATTTCAAACCTGGGTGCTCTGTGTCCCAGGCTGATGCTCTCTTTATCCACTGTGCCACCACCTGGTCAGGCTACCACCTAGAGCTTAATAAATATCAAAATGAATGTTACCATAGCCTTTGCAGCTTAGTATTTATTGAGGGGCACTTGAAGTACAATGCCATCTCTGTAAAAACCAAACTCAGGACAGTCTAGAAACAGATCCAGCTTCTGTGTTATCTCTTATTTCCCATGTAAGATCTCAGGCCAAAAATCAGATTTTTAGTGGTCTACATCTTCCCTGTGCTAGGAAATGTAATATAGTATTTTTATTTCAGCCGTCTTTTGCTGGACTGCACAAAAAGTACAAGTTTTAAAAAATTTAAGTAAAGTAAACAGATGTTAACACTATTGATTAAAGGGCCTTATTACCTACTCAGTTCAATACAGGCAATATACTGAGAGATGATTCAGATAGTGGATAAAAATTTCCAATTTAGAGTTCTCTACCAAAAGCTCTTAAAACTGCAACTACTATAATAAGATCCCTCCCAGCTTCTCCACTGAAACTAAAAGGAATAATTACTTGATTTGTTTCTAATTTTCTACGCAGCTAAAAGTGAAAAGGTTCAATCAACCAGCAAAACCAAATATTATTTCAAATTAGTAAAAAGTTCAATACATCTCTTACTCTTTCATAACAAAAATAGAGTATGAATGCTGCAAAAAAAAAAAAAAAAAAAAAAGCATGAGCCAAACATGCATACTAGTCTATTCATTACACTCAACTTTCTATAACTAAGCTGTGCTGAGAACCTAAACTATTCCCTTCAGTTTTCATGAGCCCCACATAACAATTCCAAAGTTTTCAGTATTTTTTCACAAACTACCCAAAAAGCATAAAACCACCTCCCTTCCAATACACATACTCACAAATAATAACACCCATAATTATTACCCACACAAAAAACTGGGCCAGGCAAGAACACATTGCCAAAAATAAAACAACAACAGAAAATGTTTGGCCTGCAACTGGAGAATCTATTAATGGGCAACTGGTCAAAATTAAGCTTTCGAATTAAGAGAAAGCTTAACTTTCATGTTTAAAATAAATATCTTGACAGCTTTTGAAAGGAAAATAGAGTTCCAGAAAAATGAATCAGGAAAGAAGAGATTCTCTCTAATCTGGTTTGGTGGCAAATGACCTCTCAGTGGAACAGGAAGCCCCTATCCTCAGCCTCCAAATCATCCCGGCCGAGGAAGTAGAGGGGCTCCCAGGGCAAAGGGCCACGCCGTCCTACTCACCCCAGAGGGCGGCGGGTAGGAGGCCGGGAGGAAGCCACATTCGTGCCCTCGGCCCCGGGCAGACAGCAGGGACCCCGGGGACTCACGGATGGGGGCCGGCCCCTTTCCCAGACCCTCAGGGTCTACTCACTCCGCAACTGGCCAGCAAGAAAGCCATTCGCCAAGGCCCCCGCCCTCTGTGCCTCTAAGGGAGGAAGCCGGGGCCGCTTCCCAGCACCCCTTATTCTCCCCAGCGAAGATCGCAGGCTGTGACGCTGGCAGTCCTGCCAGGTTCAGCCGGTCCCCCAGGACACCCACTTACCGCTGCCCCGCCCCGGCCTAGGGGCCGCACCGATTGGCTGGGCCTGTAGGCTCCTGGCAAAGAGACCCTTGGCGATTGGCCATGGGTCACCTGCTGTAGGGAGGTGAGGCTGACGACTGATTGGCGGTTAGGCCAATTTTGGGGCGGAGAGGCGGGAGAGAGCCGAGGGGCAGCAGCAGCCGGTGGGCACCAGGCAGGCGATGTCTAGGCTTTCTCGCTCTCAAGGCCCCCCAGACCGGACAGGCCCGGGTCCGCGGGACACGTGGATACCGCCCCCAGGAAAGGGCGCCAGGGCCCGAGAGCGCTAGGCTCTGCGGCCTCGCCCCGCGATTCCTATAGAGTGGCCACTAAGGAAGGACTCGGTCACTGACGTAAACGTGCTTTACACCCTCTGGTTTCTAGTTTGCCATCCCCAAATGTTTTGTCAGCTGTGGAGCCAAGTTTCGGCCCAATAACTTTGTTTACTTCCGGAAAGTTGTTTGTTCTGCGTGCCAGGGAAGTGCTGAAAGAGGGGTTGGTGGGAGGAGACACCGTATCAATAAACAAAAGCCCTAGTGCTCGTGCTCGTTGTACATAAAAATCCAGGGAAATAACATGGGCCTGTTGTTGTGCCACAGCTCCATAAGGAATATAAGTGTCTGGTGAAGACACTTCAGGAATCCAAATGTGGTAACTTCAAATTAGATAAGAAATTAGGACTTCGACAGAGAATCATCGATCCAAAATGCAGGAAATCACAGGCATAAATGATTTACTGATCTGGAGGACAATCTCCTTCACTGCTTTTACTGTTTTTCTTTCCTTTTTTAGCGACAGACACAGATAGAGGGACAGATAGGAACAGAGAGGCAGGAAGGGAGAGAGATGAGAAGCATTAATTCTTCGTTGAGGCTCCTTAATTGTTCAATGATTGCTTTCTCATATGTGCCTTAACCCTGGAGCTACAGCAGAGCAAGTGACTCCTTGCTCAAGCCAGTGACCTTGGGCTCAAGCCAGCGACCCTAGGGTCATGTCTATGATCCCACGCTCAAGCTAACGACCCCACACTCAAACTGGTGAACCCATGCTGGAGCATGAACCCATGAACATGCACTCAAGGGTTTCGATCCTGCTTCCTCTGTGTCCCAGTCCAACGCTCTATGCACTGAGCCACTGCCTGGTCAAGCTCTTACTATTTTTCTTAATGGCTATTTATATATACCTGTAACTGTATTAAACTCTAAGTGTAATAAATTTGTGTGATCTACTGGTACCCCTACAACAATTAGCATAGTACAAACGACACGTAAGGCTCAATAAATGCTTGCTGCATGCTGTATTAAAGATGCCTTCCGTTTATGTAAATTTTTTCAAAATGTCCAATACTAAAAGCACTCCCTTCTTCCCACATTCACTCAAAAAAATCTGGTCCTCTTCCAAAGCTTCCTATATCAGCAAATAAAGAACCATCCACTCTGATATGCAAACCATAAACCTAGCAATCCTTACTGCCTTATTCATTTCCTATTCAATCCATTACCAAGTTCTTTGTTTTTACCTCCTAAATACATCCTCAGTTCTGTCCACATCTCTCCACCACCACGCAATTACAGGTCCTGGCCACTTACAATAATATTAGCAAAGTCTTTCTGAAACTACCCTAGTTTCTCCAATTCATTCTCAACACTACAGCCACACAGTAATTGGTTTCCAAAACCAATTTCATTACACCCTCATCACCACCAACCCCCAATTAAAGAACTTCAACTGCTTTCCATTGTGCTTATGATCCAGATCAGTCTTTAATAACGGCCCGCAAGGACCTGCACACTAGTTCATCTTCCTCCAGTCTCTCATTTTCACCACTACACACAGTGACCTTCTTCAAACTTCCTCAATTTGCCATGGACCTCCCAACCTCAGAGCCTTAGCACATGCTTTTATTTCTGTCTTTTATACCGATCCTGTCCCCTTGACACCAATCTCCAACTTTCACTTAATTTACTTCTACTCATCATCTCCTTCCTGTTTATGTGAATTCTTCCTATTATGTTCTCATAGTTCATGCAAATCTCCTATGTGAAACTTATCACAGCTATTTTACATGTATTTGAGTTATTCTTTTTATTTTACTGAGTTTAAATTTGTGTACAATAAAATGTATACATTTTAGATGTGCAGTTCAATATATTTTGATAAATGTAAGCACACACAGTAACTATCAAGTAAGACATAGAATTTCCCTGTGCCTCTTTAGCAGTCAGTTCCTCCAACCACCACTTTATCTGCATTATTCTTTTTTTTTTTCTTAAGTGAGAAGCGGGGAGGCAGACAGGCAGACTTCCAAATGTGCCCAGATCGGGATCCACCCTGTAAGCCCCCTATGGGACAATGCTCTGTACATCTGGGGCTGTTGCTCTGTTGCTCGGCAACCGAGCTATTTTAGCGCCTGAGATGATGCCATGGAGCCATCCTCAGTGCCCAGGGCCAACTTGCTCTAACCAATCCATGGCTGGAGGAGGGGAGGAGAGAGATAGAGAAAAGGGAGAGGAGAGGGGTACAGAAGCAAATGGTTGCTTTTCCTGTGTGCCCTGACCAGGAATCAAACCCAGGACATCCACACATCAGGCCAATGCTCTACCACTGAGCCACCCAGCCAGGGCTGCATTATTCTTTAAAACAATTATTTTGTTCAATTATTTAAACTAAAAAAAAACACCAACAAAATAATTCACACATTTCTCCCACTCCTCCTATTCCTTATCTATTGGAACCACCAATCTGTTTTCTGTATCTATGAGCTTGATTGTTTGTTTGTTTGTTTGTTTTAATTTTTCTGAAGCTGGAAACCGGGAGAGACAGTCAGACAGACTCCCGCATACGCCCGACCGGGATCCACCCGGCACGCCCACCAGGGGGCGATGCTCTTCCCCTGGGGGGGGGGGTTGCTCTGCCGCGACCAGAGCCACTCTAGCGCCTAGGGCAGAGGCCAAGGAGCCATCCCCAGTGCCTGGGCCATCTTTGCTCCAATGGAGCCTTGGCTGCAGGAGGGGAAGAGAAAGACAGAGAGGAAGGAGGGGGGGGGGTGGAGAAGCAAATGGGTGCCTCTCCTATGTGCCCTGGCCGGGAATCGAACCCAGGTCCCCCGCACGCCAGGCTGACGCTCTACCGCTGAGCCAACCGGCCAGGGCTGATTGTTTAAGTTTAGATTCCACATATAAGAGCAATCATCTGGTATTTGTCTTTCTCTGTCTGACTTATTTCACTGGAAGGCATAATGCCCTCCAGGTCCATCCATGTTGTCTCAAATGACAAGATTTCATTCCTATTATGGTTGAGTAATATTCTATGGTATGTATATATACACATCACAATTTATTCATCTATCAAGACACTTAGGTTGTTTTTATGTCTTGACTATTGTAAATAATGCTGCAATGAACATGGGGGGTTGTGCATAAATCTTTTTAAATTAATATTTCTGTTTTCTTCAGATAAATACCCAGAGGTGAAATTACTGGGTCATATGGTAGATCTATATTGAAATTTTTGAGGAACCTCCATACTATTTTCCATAGTGGTTGCACAGCAGTGCACAGAGTTCCCTTTGCTCCACATCCTCACCAACACTGTAATTTCTAGTCTTTTTGATAATGCTAATGGTGCTAACAGGTGTGAAGTGATAGCTCATTGTAGTTTTGATCTGCATTTCCCAGATCATTAACAATGTTGAGCATCTTTTCATGTACCTGTTTGCTATCTTTAAGTCTTCTTTGGAAAAATGTCTATTCAGATCTAATGCCTATCTTTTAAATCAGCTTATTTGTCTTATTTGCATTATTCTTTGATGTTTATGTTTATAACTGTAAGCTTAATGAGACAAGGATCTATGTATCTGATTTTAGTAAACATCATATCGTCAGTATTTAGCTAGACACCTGCCATATACAGTGTGTCCGTAAAGTCATGGTGCACTTTTGACTGGTCACAGGAAAGCAACAAAAGATGATAGAAATGTGAAATCTGCACCAAATAAAAAGAAAAGCCTCCCAGTTTCATACCTATTCAGTGCAGTTCGATGTGGGCTCATGCAGATTTTTTAGGGCTCCTTAGGTAGCTATCCCGTATAGCCTCTACAGACTCATCACTGACTGATGGCCTACCAGAACGGGGTTTCTCCACCAAACTGCCGGTTTCCTTCAACTGCTTATCCCACCAAGTAATGTTATTCCTATGTGGTGGTGCTTCATTATAAACGAACCGATATTCACGTTGCACTTTGGTCACGGATTCAAATTTAGTGAGCCACAGAACACACTGAACTTTCCTCTGTACCGTACACATTTCGATTGGCATGGCCGTGGGCTGCTCCACTGTATACACGATGTTATGTCATCATCTGTGCATGCGCACATGCTGCCACATAATCCTACAGAAACTGGGAGGGTTTTCCTTTTATTTGGTGCAGATTTCACATTTCTATCATCTTTTGTTGCTTTCCTGTGACCGGTCAAAAGTGCACCATGACTTTACAGACACACTGTATTAGGGACTCAATAGTGGATTTTGTATAAGACTAGATTCTGAAAATAAGCAATTCTATAAATATCAAACTATAAAGTGATGGAGAAAAAAATATTCATTTTGCCATATCAATAAATAAAAATATAATTAATTGCCAGATGGAGAATGTTTAACAACTTCCCCTGATACCTTTTAAATTTTCTTTGCTGTTTGCTTTTCTAGCAGTTAATTTTGTACCTGAGCAGCCCAATGGACTTATTCAGTATTAGCTGATCAAGCAGTTCTCCAGGCCAGGGGGGGAAAAAGCCTACATCTCTATTTCTGTCTAGAACTGTACCCTTATACAAGAGACATGATACTTACATAATTCTTGACTACCAGTTCTTTCTTTTATTTTATTTTTTTTCATTTTTCCGAAGCTGGAAACGGGGAGGCAGTCAGACAGACTCCCACATGCGCCCGACCGGGATCCACCCAGCATGCCCACCAGGGGGGGCGATGCTCTGCCCCTCTGGGGCGTCGCTCTGTTGCATCCAGAGCCATCCTAGCACCTGAGGCAGAGGCCACAGAGCCATCCTCAGCGCCCAGGTCATCTTTGCTCCAATGGAGCCTCAGTTGCGGGAGGGGAAGAGAGAGACAGAGAGGAAGGAGAGGGGGAGGGGTGGAGAAGCAGATGGGCGCTTCTCCTGTGTGCCCTGGCCTGGAATCGAACCCGGGACTCCTGCACGCCAGGTCTACACTCTACCATTGAGCCAACCGGCCAGGGTCAGTTCTTTCTTTCATGTGCATCTTATCTCCCCCAACTAGTAGATAGAAGGACTTGTGGGGTGGGTCACCAAGGACTTTGTATTTAACAGTGTCTTCCCAAGTGTTATTTTTTGTTAAAGGGTCCTCTAAATCTCCCATCACCATCATCATCAGTCAGTAGTTTAAAAATCTAATGCACTATCATTTTTGACAGTTTAATATAAATAGTTAAGTCCTAGTAAAAATTTAATAGACAATTTATCATTAATTTTTTTTTTACAGTGACAGAGGGATAGATAGGGACAGACAGACAGGAATGGAGAGAGATGAGAAGCATCAATCATTAGTTTTTTGTTGTGACACCTTAGTTGTTCACTGATTGCGTTCTCATATGTGCCTTGACCGCAGGCCTTCAGCAGACTGAGTAACCGCTTGCCAGTGACCTTGGGCTCAAGCTGGTGAGCTTTGCTCAAACCAGATGAGCCTGCGCTCAAGCTGGCGACCTCGGGGTCTCAAACCTGGGTCCCCCACATCCCAGTCCGACACTCTATCCACTGCGCCACCGCCTGGTCAGGCTCATTAATTTTTTGATAGGCTAAAGTGTTAAGGTTAGGGATAATGGCAATTGAGAATATGATTTATGATGGCCTCTTAATAACAATACTGAGTTTTTTCCAATTGCATATATATTTTTAAAAGTCATAGCTACAGCCCACAGTTTTTCATACTAGAGATAATTATTTGTTATAGATATATAGTTCTCATTTTCCTAATCCTAGTGTAAAGTTAATGTGAATACAAGATGTAGCATTTAAAATGGAAAGTAATTACCCAATACAAGGCAACTTTAACCCATTTTTTTTCCAAGAAACTGTAGGACTTTTAAGCAAATTTGGCATCTCAATTGTTTTTAAAGAAATGCGAGAACCTGACCTGTGGTGGTGCAGTGGATAAAGCATTGACCTGGAATGCTGAGGTCACCAGTTCAAAAACCTGGGCTTGCTCAGTCAAGGCACATACGAGAAGCAACTAAGACTAGCTGATGCTTCCTGATCCTCCCCTATATTCATTGTCTAAAAGCAATAAATAAAATCTTTAAAAAGAAAAAGAAAAAAGCAATCTACAAGTTATTTCAAAAGAAAGTTAAGTGACCAATGCTTTAAACTCATATATGAGAACTGATTACCTACACATGTAGCAAAAGGATCTCCACTACTTATTTTTGAACTATATAACTAAGTGATTAGATTAAATCAATATTTTTTTTTTTGGTTCAACATGAATAATAGACTATGGTGATTAACAAATATTATAAAAAACATAGTGTAAACACACCTTAAGCTTATACAATGATGTAAGTAAATTATTTCTCAATAAAACTGGAAAAAAAATCAAAAACAAACACAAAACAAAAAAAACTAAAACACACAAAATACTAAATTTCCCTCTGGCTGCACTTCACAAGATGTAGCGTGAGTAAAAAAATAGGCCAACTTTCCCGTAACTTTAAAGATAAAAAAGATTATTTTATACAGAATTCATGTACTACTTTCAAAAGTATTATTTCTGCTACTGAGTCCACTAATATTTACGTAAAATCACATTCTTCTCTGATGTCATCTCAGACATAGATGACAAGTACTTTTGATAGAAATAGAAGAAGAAAACAGGTTTAAAAAAATCATAGTTTCCCTAGGAATTTGCCTAGCAACTCAGGCCAAGTGATTGGGGCAGGTAACATTAAAAGATAACTCGTTTCTTGTTCTTTTTTTTCCGAGACACAGAGGGACAGACAAACAGGAAGGGAGAGAGATAAGCATCAACTCATAGCTGCAGCACCTTAGTTGTTCATTGATTGCTTTCTCATATGTGCCTTGATCAGGGGGCTCCAGCTGAGCCAGTGAACCCTCATTTAAGCCAGCAACCTTGGGCTTCAAGCCAGAAACCTCTGGGCTAAAGCCAGCGACCATGGGGTCATGTGTATGATCCCACACTCAAGCTGGTGAGCCTGCACTCAAGCCAGCAACCTCAGGGCCTTGAACCTGGGTCCTGAGTGTCCCAGGCCAATGCTTTATGCACTGCACCACCACCTGGTCAGGCAAAAAATAACTCTTGATCCCAAAGCACAAAGGCAGTCAGTTTGATTCCCCACACATACAGAGCAGCTCAATGTTTGGTCTCTTTCCCTGCATCTTTCTTAAATAGATAACTCTTGTAAGGAGGATGTGCAGCTGACCAGTAACCAGAAATCTTAAAACTGAAGTCAGCCAAGAAGTTTCCAAGTAGAACATGTAGAAACTTTGGCCAGATGGAATAAATACAGCAACTGGCATATAGTAGAAGAAGTCCCTACCCTATGATAAAGGCCACCAAGTTCTATAAGTTTGTAAATTATTTGCAATTCTCAATACATCATCAAACAAAAAGAAATATCTGTCCAAGGTTAAGAATGAACACCCCACAATGCCTATGACAGTACCGCCCTGTACAGTACTGCACTGTATCTTTAACATAGGTGTTTATTAAATAGATGTTTATGCTGTTATAAAAACAGCAGCATAAATAGCTGCTGGCTAGACTAGCAAACAAATGTTTTTGTATATGAAAATACAACTCAATTTAAAAAATTATTTTAGATAGGTACTACTGCCCCAATTTTTGCAGGTAAAGTCTGCATTAGTCACTTCCCTTTCTTCTGAAATAACTTACAGAGTTCATTAAAACCGCATGAGTTGACAAATTTGGTTAGAAGTACTCAGCTCTGGGCCTGGCTGGTTGGTTCAGCGGTAGAACATCAGCCTGGCGTGTTGAAGTCCTGAGTTCGATTCCTCGTCAGGGCACATTGGAGAAGCACCCATCTGCTTCTCCACCCCTCCCCCTCTCACTTCTCTCTCTTCTCCTCCTGCAGCCATGGCTCAATTGGAGCAAGTTGGTCCCAGGTGCTGAAGATGGTTCCATGGGTTCCACCTCAGGCACTAAGAAGAGCTTGATTGCTGAGCAACGGAACAACACTCCAGATGGGCAGATCATCGCTCACTAGTGGGCTTGCCAGGTGGACCCCAGTAGAGGCGAATGCAGGAGTCTATCTCTCTGACTCCCCTCCTCTCACTGAGAAAAAAAAAAAGTCCCCAGATTTGGCAGGTTAAAAATTACTACCTAAAAGGAGTCTCAGCTTTCAAACTTCAATTGCTTAGAGAACAAGCCTGTTATTAATAGAAATAGAAAAAATGGATAAAGAGATGGGTTGGGGAAGAAAGGAATGATAAGCTCAGTATTAGCCACACTGAGGTTGAGTTCTAGGGAGACTATAAACCAAGGGTAGTCAATCTTTTTATTCCTACCACCCACTTTTGTATCTCTGTTAGTAGTAAAATTTTCTAACTGCCCACCGGTTCCACAGTAATGGTGATTTATAAAGTAGGGAAGTAACTTTACTTTATAAAATGTATAAAGCAGAGTTATAGCAAGTTAAAGCATATAATAATAATTACTTACCAAGTACTTTATGCTGGATTTTTGCTAAGTTTGGCAGAATAAATCTTTATAAAACAGTTTACTATAGTTAAATCTATCTTTTTATTTATACTTTGGTTGCTCAGCTACTGCCCACCATGAAAGCTGGAACGCCCACTAGTGGGCGGTAGGGGCCAGGCTGACTATCACTGCTATATACGGACAAAATCCAAAAGAAAAGAATGTAAGACCAAAGATATAAAAAAATGGGGGAAGGAAATCTTAGCTGAATCCATGAAAATGGGGGGGGGGAGCTAATGGAGGGGTGAAAGAGTAAAGTCACTGTCTCAGAGGAAAAATCATGCAGTCCAGACTGTGGGTATAGTGTTAACTTTGGGAAAGAGTAGAATATTTTTTCCTTTGAAATATGATGGAAAGCAGAGAAAAATGTATAAGGGACTTCTCTTAGAACTATTAAAGAAAAGGACAATTCCCGGCCAGGGCACACAGGAGAAGCGCCCATTTGTTTCTCCACCCCTCCGCCGCACTTTCCTCTCTGTCTCTCTCTTCCCCTCCTGCAGCCAAGGCTCCATTGGAGCAAAGATGGCCCGGGCGCTGGGGATGGCTCTGTGGCCTCTGCCCCAGGCGCTAGAGTGGCTCTGGTCGCAATATGGCGACGCCCAGGATGGGCAGAGCATCGCCCCCTGGTGGGCAGAGCGTCGCCCCATGGTGGGCGTGCCGGGTGGATCCCGGTCGGGCGCATGCGGGAGTCTGTCTAACTGTCTCTCCCCGTTTCCAGCTTCAGAAAAATGAAAAAAAAAATAAAAAAAGAAAAAAAAAAAGAAAAAAAAAAAAGAAAAGGAGAGATCTTTTTCTATAAGGGAACAGGCTGTAAATAGAAACTGAATACTGAATAATGAAAAGATTTCACTGTAGACATTTAATTGGAAATCAATAACAAATCAATAACAAGACCATTAAATAGTTATAGATATCCAATAAGCCCTGGCTAGGTAGTTCAGTTGGTTAAACAGTCATCCCAATACTCCAAGGTTCCAGGTTTGATCCCCAGGTCAGGGCATATACAAGAATCAACCAAGGAATGCATGAATGATTAGAACAACACACCAATGATCCTCTCTCTGTCTCTCTCTCAAATCAATAAATAAATTTCAAAAAAAATTTAAAGTTAAACAAAATTTAAATCATGATAGACACAGCCACCTTGATTTTGTAACCTCTCACTGTACTAGAAGCAGAGAAACCAGACAATGGGAATGGAAACCAGAATGGCACTAAGTACAAAACACCAGGGATAAGAAACCCTGAGGGTGACAGCAAAAACAACACTGAAGAAGCTGACCATAAGCTGACCTCGACACCGAGGAGTGAGATAAGTAAAACTGGAAGGTACTAAATGACCAAGGAAAACTGGAAGAATAGAGCTCTGACCAAAATGAGAGTTCAGAAGTAAAGTGGTAGAAGAGGATGCAGGTTAGAAAATTGTGGTTAAAGAAAACACTTTTAAATTCAATATTATGGAGGCGGTGCAGCTCTTTGTAATGAGAAAGCCAAAGCTGTATACTTTAATGGCTAACAAAGAGATGAAACTCAATGAAAACCAAAGGTATGGCCCTAGCTGGTTGGCTCAGTGGTAGAGCGTTGGCCTGGCGTGCAGGAGTCCCAGGTTCGAATCCCAGCCAGGGCACACAGGAGAAGCGCCCATCTGCTTCTCCACCCTCCCCCTCTCCTTCCTCTCTGTCTCTCTCTTCTCCTCCTGCAGCCAAGGCTCCATTGGAGCAAAGTTGGCCCAGGCGCTGAGGATGGCTCTGTGGCCTCTGCCTCGGGCGCTAGAAGGGCTCTGATTGCGGCAGAGTGACGCCCCCAAATGGGCAGTGCATCACCCCCTGGTGGGCATGCCAGGTGGATCCCGGTTGGGCGCATGCAGGAGTCTGTCTGACTGTCTCCCCATTTCCAACTTCAGAAAAATACAAAAAAAAAAAAAAGGGAAAAAACAAAACAAAACAAAACATAAAAAACAACAAAGGGATGTAAACACTCTCCCACACCCATTTGGAAGAAATCTCCGTGAGTGCCTACTCCACAGTGCCTAACAGTAAGTTATACATTTCAAAGTACTCAATAAACAACAATGGCAAAGCAACCTATACGGAACCTGTTTGTTCCTAAATTCCTTCAATTATTTATTCATTTAATTAACTTACTGAGCACTATTCAGAACACCAAGTTCTGGGAGGGGGAATGATAAGAGTAGTTGTTGTATTAGTAATGGCAACTAATAATTACCAAGTTCTTGCAACGGCTAGGCATTATTTCATCAAATTTGTATTTAACTCATTTAACAGTCAAAACAACCCTATAAAGTAGGTACTTTTATTCTCCTTATTTTATAGATCAGGACACTGGAACTCAGAAATTCAGTGTCAAGAGTTGGCACCAAAGTCAGATTCTTTACCACAACTTCACTATCTGTAGGAGGAGAATCTTGACCTTTTTGTCAGTGAAATTCACATTTAATTAAATATTTCTAAATATTCTATCCTCTGAAAAAATATATAAAGAATTCTTTTGTATCACATGTATTTTAAAAATCAAAACTATCAGTCTAAGACTTCTCAAAGTTATCTTTTTCTTCCTGTTATTACCAAAGACATGTAAGCTATCTTCCAAGCTCAAGCTCCTAATTCCTAAAATTGGATCAAATTAGGTAGCTGACCTTCAGGAATCTGCATTGTAATTGGGAAGGCAGGAGTTACAGGCATCCCCAAACTACGGCCCCGCGGGCCGCATGCGGCCCCCTGAGGCCATTTATCCGGCCCCCCCGCCACACTTCCAGAAGGGGTACCTCTTTCATTGGTGGTCAGTGAGAGGAGCACTGTATGTGGCAGCCCTCCAATGGTCTGAGGGACAGTGAACTGGCCCCCTGTGTAAAAAGTTTGGGGACCCCTGCAAGATAAACAAGATGAAGACTTAGTGAACTGTGCCATGAGTATGGCATTCCGAGGAAAGATACTGCTTTGAATTTGGGAAATGGGAGAGGAGGGGTCATTGTGGGGAGGCTCCACAGAAGAGGTAAGCCTGGAACTGGGCTTTGAAGACAAGGAGCAGTATGCCAAGGCGGAGTGGGGGGTAGATGGCATTTCAGAGAGACAGAACATCATGTGTAAAAATGTGGTGACCAGAAATGAAAAGACGTGCAGAGGAAAGCAAGTAAGTAGTAGCACTCTAGGTTTATGCAAGTGTCTTGTGGCAGAAATGTCAAGAAGAGCAAGCTGAGATTAGATCATAGATATTTGAAGGTCAGTCTAGCCAACTGTGAAGGGAATTTCATCTGCCACATTTCCTCTAATAGGATTCTTAAATCACTATCTTCATATAATATTGAATGTTAACTGTAACTGAAAAATAAAAAAAATTTTTTTTTAAACAACAGAAACCACTTATCTTCTTGCTGAATCACAAATTTGCTGAAATGATAGTCACTTATAAAATGGCCTAATTTAAAAAGACATCTATAGTAATTATAAAGGTGATTTTTTTTTTTTTTTTTTTTTTTTTTCATTTTTCTGAAGCTGGAAACGGGGAGAGACAGTCAGACAGACTCCCGCATGCGCCTGACCGGGATCCACCCGGCACGCCCACCATGGGGCGATGCTCTGCCCATCCTGGGCGTCGCCATATTGCGACCAGAGCCACTCTAGCGCCTGGGGCAGAGGCCACAGAGCCATCCCCAGCGCCCGGGCCATCTTTGCTCCAATGGAGCCTTGGCTGCGGGAGGGGAAGAGAGAGACAGAGAGGAAAGTG
Source organism: Saccopteryx leptura (assembly GCF_036850995.1). Lineage (NCBI taxonomy): Eukaryota > Metazoa > Chordata > Mammalia > Chiroptera > Emballonuridae > Saccopteryx > Saccopteryx leptura. The sequence continues at coordinate 125,752,079 of NC_089505.1, read as the reverse complement.
CGGCGGAGGGGTGGAGAAGCAAATGGGCGCTTCTCCTGTGTGCCCTGGCCGGGAATCGAACCCGGGTCCTCCGCACGCTAGGCCGACGCTCTACCGCTGAGCCAACCGGCCAGGGCTATAAAGGTGATTTTTAAAAGCATAGTTCATACAGTAATTTGTAGATCTAGTTCAGCTCATACTCATTTCTTAGTCTCTTAATAACCATATCCTCAAATAATGTTTTTTGAGCCTCTATTTGAACAGTTTCAAGTGATGCGGAGCTCACAATGTTGTAGGAGGCCCTATACTACCTTGTCTATTCAAGCCAATTCCTGGTATAGGACAAAAATAAGTGGAGAGAAAGTATTATAAACCATCAGTTTTCTATCATTCGACCTTTTTTTTTTTTTTTTTTACAGAGACAGAGAGAGAGTCAGAGAGAGGGATAGATAGGGACAGACAGACAGGAATGGAGAGAGATGAGAAGCATCAACTATCAGTTTTTCGTTGCGACAGCTTAGTTGTTCACTGATTGCTTTCTCATATGTGCCTTGACTGTGGGCCTTCAGCAGACCGAGTGACCCCTTGCTCAAGCCAGCGACCTTGGGTCCTCTGCATCCCAGTCCGACGCTCTATCCACTGCGCCACGGCCTGGTCAGGCTATCATTCAATCTTGTAAATCAAAACAAAATCCTCTATATACCACAATATAAGTTCTTTCATTGGCAAAAGACAGAAAACTGTCTTCAGTATGGCAAAGTAGATGTTTGGTGTTTTTTATACCCAGCATTTTTTTCCTTATTCTGACTTTACTTGCGGGGCTGGAGGGGGCACCGGTTGATCATTTTTCACCCTATTAGCAATGTGTTTCCGGTGAAACAGACAACATCCCACCTCCATGAGTGGAGCATATGGCTATGAAACTGATTGGTTAGGACTGGGGAAATGACTGAAGCTAAAGTGATCAGCACTAATCCCATTAATCTTATCATGTCCAGAAAGAACAAGAGCCTCCTAAGGACTCAAAATTCCAACAAGGGTAGGCTGAAATTGCTGCAACCATCTAACCACCAAAAAAAGAGTCTAACAAAAATGAAGCCAACCTAGAAGAAATGGAATAAAAAAAATGGAACCAAGAAATGGAGATGGGTGTTTGTGTTCGCATGACATTATTTAAGTGCTTACTTCAAACCACACCTAAGCCAGATGAGCTTTTTTCTTAACCAGTGTGGGTTTTTTCTTCTGCTGTCATCCCAAAGAGTACTATCCAACACATAAGGTAATTGCCAAATCCTTTAATAAAAAAAGCAGGTAAACTTCTCAGCACTTATCATCTGTTGTCAATGTATTTTATATAATTTGGCCATATCAATAACCAACTATAAATACTACATTTAAAAAAGGAATCTGACACATTTTAACATAGCATTTCACTTTCAAGACTGCCTTGCATTGCCATGTTTCTAGACAAAAATCAGTATTTTACCCTATAGAAAGCAGAAGAAAATGACTGTAACTTTACTATATAACACTATAAAGGTAAGAATAAGCAACTCAGAAATTAAAAAGTTTTCATGACATCATACCATAGTTATTTAAGCAAACAGAAAACAAAAAAACTAATGAACTATCCAGAAGCCATGTAAAGGCTCTTACTTGAAGCTGAAGAGTATGTCGAAGAATTGTTTCTTCTAAGGCATGGATCCACTTCTCTCGCTCATCAGCATCACGAGCTAGAATAAAAGATGATGAAAAATAAAACCTTAATTTCTAAAAATAACTACAATATTGATAAGTAAAAATTTTAAACCATGATGCTAATAGAGAAAATTCTCAGTTGTATCATTGCCTTACAAGGTTCAACCTCTATCCTTTCTAAATATGCAATCTACTTAAAGTAATTTATAACAAAGGGAATGATTGTGTTCAATAATATCAAACTACTTTTCCACTGACAACAACTGGAAAAGCTGGACTAGTTATTTAAAAGCACTGGTTAAAGCTATCAGAAAACAACAAGGTAGTAAAATTAACAGGGTAGCCTAACCAGGCGGTGGTGCAATGGATAGAGCATCGGACTGGGACGCAGAGGACCCAGGTTCAAGACCCCAAGGTCACCAGCTTGAGCGCAGGTTCAACTGGTTTGAGTAAAGCTCACCAGCTTGGACCCAAGGTCACTGGCTAGAGCAAGGGGTTACTTGGTCTGCTGTAGCCCCACGGTCAAGGCACATATGAGAATGCAACCAATGAACAACTAGAGTAATGCAACAAAAAATTGATGCTTCTCATCTCTCTCCATTCTTGTTGGTCTGTCCCTATCTATCCTTCTCTCTGACTCTCTCTAGAAGAAGACAAACATCTAGAAGGTAAGCCTAGTATTTAGGGCCACTATTCTAGAGGTATTGTAAATTCCAGGAGAGGAATTATAGACTGAGTGATGTACCTAAAAGCCTTGTCAATATGTGTGGGCAGGATATAGGTATATGAGAACCCTATGTACTTTCTTTTTCTTCTTTCTCAAGTGAGGGAGGGGAGATAGACTCCCACAGGTGCCCCAACCAGGACCACCCAGCAACTCCCCATCTGGGCCAATGCTCTGCTGATCTGGGGTCATGCTTGCAACTGAGTTATTTTTAGCACCTGAGGCAGAGGCTCTACAGAGTCAGAGCCATCCTCAGCATCTGGGGCCAATGAGCTCAAACCAGTTGAGCCATAGCTGTGGGAGAGGAAGAGAAAAAGAGAGAGAGAGAAAGGGGAGGAATGGAGGAGCAGATGGTTGCTTTTTCTTTTTTTAATTTAAATTTTTTTTAAGATTTTTTTATTTATTCATTATAGAGAGGGGAGAGAGAGAGAAGGGGGAGGAGCAGGAAGCATCAACTCCCATATGTGCCTTGACCAGGCAAGCCCAGGGTTTTGAACCGGCAACCTCAGCGTTTCCAGGTTGACGCTTTTTCCACTGCGCCACCACAGGTCAGGCTGTTGTTGTTTTTTTGATGGTTGCTTTTTCTGTGTGCCCTGACCAATAATCAAACCTGGGACAGCCACATGCCGGGTCAACGTTCTACCACCGAGCAAATCGCCAAGGGTCCTTATATACTTTCTATTCAATTTTTCTGTGAACCTAGAACTGCTCTAAAAAATACTTTTAAATTAACGGTCTGTCTCCTAAGTAAGTTCCACAAAGGCAGGGATCTTTGTGTTTCATTTATTAATGTGTCCCAAGCCCATAGAATCATGCCAGGTAAACAAGTGCTCAATAAATATCTGTTGATGTGGAATAATTATCCATTGTTTTCATTATTTAGAGTGTATGGTTCCATTAGATTTCCTAAGAAATCATTATTTTTTCTTAGTATCCCTTAAAGCTGCCATAATAGGCTCCCTCAAAGATTTATGAGAAGTTTTAGCTGAAGTCTCCAAACTGTCAATAAAACACAAGTAAATACTGATAAAAAGTGTTTCTCTCCTACTTATTTTAAGGGAGAACCAAGAGACACAGAGAGATGAGAAGCCTCAACTCATAGTTGCTTCACTTTAGTTGCTCGTTGATTGCTTCTCATTACAACTTCTACTTTGACTATCTGAAGCCACATTATGCTTCTCCTCCAGAAACTGCATTGTATTGGTCAACTGTTATCTTTGATTCAGTCAAAGCAGATAATGACAATCAGATGTAAATTAATGGCTTTTTAATTCATTCTGCAATCACATGCTTCTATATCAACTTACTCCTGATCAAAGAAAATCCTCAACAAATTTATGCGTAAATATATCCTAATAATTTTATATATCCTAATATTCTGCAGACCATGTTTCCTAATTACTTTAACTTCAGGTTTTCGTAAAGAAGTCACTATGCCTATTCTTGAATTTAAGAAAAATTAGTATTTGTGTTTTTGTTTTTTGTGATGAAGACAAAGAGAGGGACAGACAGCCAGAAAGGGAGAGAGATGAGAAACATCAGTTCTTCGATGTGGCACCATAGTTGTTCATTGATTGCTTTCTCATGTGCCTTGACCAGGGGACTACAGCAGAGTGAGTGACCCCTTGATCAAGCCAGTAACAGTGGGCTCAAGTCAGCAACCTTGGGCTTCAAGCCAGCGACCTCTGGGCTCAAGCCAGCAACCATGGCATCATGTCTAAGATTCCATGCTCAAGTCAGCAACCTCACGCTCAAGTTGGTAAGCTTGTACTCAAGCTGGATGAGCCCGCACTCATGGTGTTTTGAACCTGGGTCCCTGAGTCCCAGTCTGGCACTCTATCCACTGCGCCACTGCCTGGTCAGGTGGATTTGAGGTTTTTTTTTAAGACTGACATGACTGCCTGATGGATAGTGTGTCCATCTGGGATATTGAAGTCCCAGATTCAAAACCCCAAGTCTCCAGCTTGAGCTCAGGCTCACTAGCTTGAGCACAAGATCATCGACATGACCTCCCTGGTCACTGACTTGAGCCCAAAGGTCGCTGGCTTTAAAGCCCAAGGTTGCTGGCTTGAGCAAGGGGTCACTGGCTTGGCTTGAGCCCCCAGTTAAGGCACATATGAGAAGGCAATCAATAAACAACTAAAGTGATGCAACTACCAGTTAATTCTTTTCATTTCTCTCCCTTCTTGTTTACCTGTCTCTAAAAAAAATAAAACAAAACAAAAAAAACCCCAAACTTACAATTCTGACAGGCAGTAGAAAAAGTATTAGGAATAGAATGGTATTAGAGAACTCACCCAGATGTCAATAAAAAGGGTGATTTGGCAGATTCGGCAGAACAGAGACCAGAAAAGGGAACAAAGGAAGTTAAAAAGGACACATACAGAAATTGTGAAAAATACAAAGATCAGGACTATGTCAGTGACTTAGCAGAGAGAGAGAGGTAGAAAGGCAGAATCTAAAAGACACTGTGATACATTTGATGTAGAGACTATGTAAGGGAGGCAGATGTACAGAAAGAGAAGGCTTCAAATGTGATAAATTAGATAAGGATAAGTGCTACTCCACACATAGAGAATAGAGGAGGAAAAACAGGTTGGGAGTTGTGAGTTGAAAATTTTTGTTTTGGGTTTGAAGAGACTCAGATTCAATTCTAATATTTGGCAAGCCTGACCTCCAGAAGAATCTTATTATCAAAAGTTTTACTGAGTTTATTAATTAATAGCACTTAAATATATGTTGCTAGAAAATATTCCCTCTTCCAGGAGAAGCCATCTTCCGGAAGATGTGTGTAGAACACATCTTTAATGTCTTCTGGGGGAGGGAACGGAGAGAGGGATGCAAGAAGATGATTTTGAGAGACTGAAGCCACCTGTCAGTTGATGAGGGGAAATGTAGAACTTTAAAAATACTTTTGCTGATTACCAAGGTTAAGGGTTATTGAGAAAGGAAGAATGATGTTACAGAATCACTCAACTTTTAAATTAGGCAATGAAAGGAAAGAGAGAAGAAAATTAAAATATGTTAGAAAATTCAGGATAAAAACTAAAGCAAGGTAACTATGTCTATGAGAAAAGAAAATTTGCTACTTAATTCTCTTGTCTACCTCCAAGGCAAACAAGGGCAAAATAAATGTGGTCTAAGTGACAGAATCATATTAATAAGAAACTATAATGATCGATTTACGTCACTTTAAATAAAATGCATAGTTTCAGAAAACAGATGTTATTCCTTATATACTGAGGATAGAGAAGCTCTTTAGACTTAAAAAAAGTATGCAAATATGTCTTCAGGCTATAAAGTACATTAGGGGCACTTCTGTATTATAATCGTACAATATTCCTAGTGAACAACCTTCTGAAGGCCTCCTTCTTTGCCCTGAGTAACGTTCCTCCTAGGAATTCTGCTCAGGGCAGAGATAAAGAAATAAGCTACTTCTTTAATTCTCTATATTTAGCTGTAAGTTCTTAATATAATATCTTTACCTTTCTTTAGGAAAGCATAAATTTCCAGATGAAGACTGCAGTATAAACTCAAGACATGACCCCAGTACATTCCACAAGCTTTACAATCTAGATAAAAGTGAAATGTCATCGATTCTGCCCTCCCTACAATTTAGGACTTATATTTGTAATAATTCACACCAAAGCATTATGCTTAAACCCATTTACTAAGTATAAAGTGTGAATAACATTAAAAGAAATTCTTAATAATAAATCATGCTAAAAAAATATTAGAACAATGCTAACTCAGTTCTAAGGTCTATAATAAAGCTAGAAAAAGGTAGTTCTTCCAGACAGCCTGGAACTTGGATTTGCTTCCCTCTGTCCACCATGAACTAACCTGTCCACATTACTAACACTCAACTATATATTACATTTATGGCATGACCTTGATTTATCTCATTAACCTAAAAGCATCAATTCCTAAAAGGGAAGGAATTAATTTGGCTCACATTCAAAAGTTCTGCAAGATGACTCAAAAGTTCAATACAGAGAACATGGTCAAGCATTAATTTATGTACATCAAATAGTCATTTTCTATATTCATAGTCTTTCCATTAAAAAATCACAGTAGTCTGACCAGGCAGTGGCACAGTGGATAGAGCACTGACCTGGAATGCTGAGGACCCAGATTAGAAACCCAGAGGTCACCAGCTCGAGCATGGGTTCATCCAGCTTGAGTGCAGGCTCACCAGCTTCAGCCGTAGGATCATAGACATGATCCTATGGTCACTGGCTTGAACCCAAAGGTCACTGGCTTGAAGCCCAAAGTCGCTGGTTGAGCCCAAGATCACTGGCTTGAATAAAGGGGTCCACTAGCTCAGCTGGAGCCCCCTAGTCAAGGCATTTATGAGAAAGCAATCAATGAACAACTAAAGTGCTGCAAATACGAGTTGATGCTTCTCATTTCTCTCCCTTCCTTTCTGTCTGTCCCTATCTGCCTCTCTCTCACACATGTACGCTAAAAAAAAAAAAAAAAATCAGAGTATACCTTATGCCAGTAAAAGTCAGTGACTTTTTTAGAACTCTGCTACTTGCAAGGCATGTTGAGTATCGATATGCATTTTCTATAATCTTACAACAATTCTGGAGGTCGGTACTGCCATCTACATTTCACTGGTGCCATCCTGCCCCACATTTAGGCCTCTTACGTACATAAGACTTCGTCTGCAAAGTAGGAATGAAATTGAGAAGATATATGTATGTTGGTTTCCCTATCTCAGCCACTTAAGTATGCTCCCTCAGTAGACATATTAGAAGAATTCTGCATTCAATAGTGTAACAGTCAACAGTATTTGACTCCCTGTCCTTTAACTCCATAACTCCATACAGGGAACACTCCTGGACGTTTCTTTGGCCAGTCTTTCAAGCCTTCCTCACACTTGGTGACAGATTGCTCATCTCATGCTTCATGCCATGACTTACACCAGTCTCTTCTGGCCAATGTCCCAGTCTCCTTGCCTCAGCTGGGCCCCTGCCAAGTGACAACTATACTTGGGACACATTGAACACAGGAGAACTTTGAAGACCAAATCACACCATATCATGAAAACATTAACTACTGTCAGAAGTCAGAATAGGAAGCATGCTGTACGTTTATAAGAGAAAACAGCAGGGAAGCTTGAGTTGCAAAGAGGCTAAGACATAGTGAAAAAAAGTTAGTATGGCTAAGGGTAACAAGGGATGAAAGGCATGAACAAACAGAACCATGCAAAGAAAATAGCTGGGATTGAATCCAGGCTTGACTACTTCCTATACATGTTACCTTGCATTAAAAACTCCTCCAAGCCCTGGCCGGTTGACTCAGTGGTAGAGCATCGATCGGCCTGGCGTGTGGAAGTTCAGGGTTCAATTCCCGGCCAGGGCACACAGGAGAAGAGCCCATCAGTTTCTCTATCTCTCCCTCTCTCCTTTCTTTCCTTCTCTCTCTCTCTCTCTCTCTCTTCCCCTCCTGCAGCCAAGGCTCCATTGGAGCAAGTTGGCCTGGGTGCTGAGGATGGCTCTATGGCCTCCGCCTCAGGATTTAGAATGGCTCCAGTTGCAATGGAGCAATGGCCCACATGGGCCAAGCATCACCCCCTGGTGGGCGTGCCGGGTGGATCCTGGTCAGGCACATGTGGGAGTCTGTCTCTCTGCCTCCCTGCTTCTCACTTTGGAAAAACAAACAAAATAAAAACTCCTCCAAGCTTCAGTTTCCTTATCTATAAATGGAAATTAAAGTACCTATCTCTATAATTTTATTAAACATTGTCATCCCAATAAATTAAATTTAAAAATCTTTTAAATACCTATCTCTTGAGATGTGTGGGGTGCATATGAGGATTAGAGCCTAACACACATTAACTGCACCCTTAGTAAGTGTTTGCTTCCTCTCCACCCTATTTTCTTCTTTTATTCATCAGAAGCTCAACTTCTAGAATATATTCATCCTCTCCAGATAGATTTCCAATCATCCTTTCCACGATTAAAAAAAACACACAAAAAAATACAAGATTGACACCCATCCCCACTTGACGTAAATGACCGTCTGCAAGAGCTCAGCTCAATTCTATTTAATAGGATCCCGATTCCTCCCACTAGGCAGTCACTCAAAGCAGAGGTCCTCATTAAAGTCAGCAATACAGTGAAGACACGGCTTCTTTATAGTTTATCTGAATTCTAATTCTTTTTTTCCAGGGTATTAATCAAACTTAGGGTCCTCAAAATTTAATATACTGTTCACAAAAGTTAGGGGATATTTCAAAATGAATATGAATCAATAAGATATACCCTAATTTTTGTGAGCAGTATATTAAGAAAATGCAATGATGAAACAATTTGGATTTATATACTGGATCAACGTTACATGTGAAGTACACTGATTAAAGCATCATGATCATGAGAATAAATGTTCATAGACTGCATGTAGAGATAATTATAGAGGTTGAAAAGACAAAGATGATCTTGGCAGAAGTGAGCATTTTCTTAGAGAATTCACCAGTTAGCCATCTAAAAGTAAAATTAAGGGAAAGTACAATCTAGACCAGGAATAGTCAACCTTTTTATACCTACCGCCCACTTTTGTTATCTGTTAGTAGTAAAATTTTCTAACCATCCACTGGTTCCACAGTAATGGTGATTTATAAAGTAGGGAAGTAAGTTTACTCTATAAAATCTATAAAGCAGAGTTATAGCAAGTTAAAGCATATAATAATAATTACTTACCAAGTACGTTATGTTAGATTTTCACTAAGTTTGGCAGAATAAATCTTTATAAAATAACTTACTATAGTTAAATCTATCTTTTTATTTATACTTTGGTTGCTCCGCTACCACCCACCATAAAAGCTGGAATGCCCACTAGTGGGCAGTAGAGACCAGGTTGACTACAACTGATCTAGACATTACCAGAAAGAAGACAGAGCTGTAATTCAGGTATATTTAACCTGGGGGTCAGAGACCTATCTGAAATTGAGCAACCAGGAAGCCTCCTCTAGAGTAATAATTTTCAAAATGTGAGATCATTGAGAATAGACACTGGCTTTGCTCACTACTTTACATTCAGAAACTAGCCTAATGCCTGATATACAATAAGCACTCAGACAGTTATTGGCAATAAGAATGAATGAATAAAAGCAAAGAAAGAGAAAGAGAGAGAGAAAGGAGAAAGGAAGGGGGGAGGGAGGGAGGGAGGCAGGAAGGGAGGGAGGCAGGGAGGGAGGATCTCAAAGTGCCTAGAGGCTCCCTGGGGCAGGGCTCTAAACCCTCAACCCTCTCCTTCAACCAGAGTAATTGTACTTTTTTCTGTCTCACATTTGGGCTTCTAAATAAAACCGCATATGTAAAATGCTTTTATTAAAAGTTTGAAAACCATGCAAAACCTATTGTTATTATTCCCTTCCCTGAACCCCTATTGTAGTTACAAGGGTATACAATTTAATGCTTAATCATCTCTCAAGTTAGTTTTGACTCCCCAAAGTTAGAGATGTAAGATTATATTTTACATAAGCAGTACTTGCCTATTCAACTTTCACATTACCTCTACTTTCTTGTACACTGACTCTCAGAGAAAAATTTGAATTTTCTTATATTAGACAACAAGTGAACATTTTGTAACCACCACATACATAGTGCAAAGCATGCCAAACCACAATTTAGCTTTTGTAGCATCACCCTCTCTATTTGAAAAGCAGTGAGTATGCAACTATTTTGATATATTTTGCATTCTATTATAGCATTCTTTTGATTAGTAGAAAAATAGAAAAATTAAAGTGCCAACAGGAGCCACAATAAACATAAATCTTATAAACATAATATAATTAAGAAATCATTAGGCATGCTGAAAATAGTACACCTTTATCATCAACGAGAGGTACACTCAGACTTTGGTCCATTGTCTATATATTGATCTTTGAAGGAAAGTAATAAAATGTATGAATACATCTTATGGATAAATATTATGTCTAAAAGCCACACAGTCTGCCTTCATGCATATTTTCAAGTATACATTACATATTAAGTAGGGAAATACTTTTCTTTATATATCTTAATTTACTCTTTACAGTAACACCCACCAAGCGATGTGTTTCAAAAAAATTGACAAAGAAATGAGCAAGCCATCAAATAAATAAGCACATTAAATAAATTTTTGAGTGAGAGCACTGGATTGGCATTCTTTTAAAATGATAATACTAAGAGGATTGTAAAGCAGAGGGGAGTATAAATCAGCAATCTCTCTTGAAAGCAATTGGGGAGAATGATTTTAGGAATATTAAAAAAATGTCTTTTGTTTTGACAAATTTTTTAATGAATCTATCCTAAGGTAAACAGAGAGTTGGTTAATGATTTATGTACACGGATTTTAGCACAGTACTATTTAAAATAGGCAACCTGTACAACATAGATGAACAGTTAAATATACTTAATCATCAAATGGAATATGATGTAACTATTAAAAATCTTAGAACTTAGGACATCTAGTGTTATGGGGAAATGTTCATGACATAATATTTTAAGTTGAATATATGGAAACTTTACACAAAATGGCTCAATTTAAAAAATACATACACAGCCTGACCTGTGGTGGCACAGTGGATAAAACATCGACCTGGACTGCTGAGGTTGCCGGTTCGAAACCCTGGGCTTGCCCGGTCAAGGCACATATAGGAGTTGATGCTTTCTGCTCCTCCCCCACTTCTCTCTCTCTCTCTCTCTCCCCCCCCCTCTAAAATGAATAAATAAATAAAAATAATTAAAAATATATACTATACTTAAAAAAAAATACATACACAACTGAAGATCAGAAAAAAATCCACTAGCATGTATGTTACTAATAATTATCTTTGGGTGGCAGGATTATGGGAGATTATTATAATAGTATTATCTTTATACTGTTATATATTTTCCCAAATTTCTATAGTGAGTTGGTACTAATTTTACTACTTAGAAATTATGGAGAAGAGAATGGTAGGATAAGAATATAAATTACTGCCCTAACAGGGTGGCTCAGTGGTCATGGCTACAACACTCCAGTCAGGGCACGTACAAGAAGCAATCAATGAGTACACAATTAAATGAAACAACTAAGTGAAACGAGTTGATGCTTCTCTCTCTCTCTCTCTCTCTCTCTTCCACACTTCCTTCCTTCCTCCCTTCCTCCCTCCCTCCCTCCTCCTTTCTCTCCCTTCCTCCTTTCCTCTCTCTCTTTCTCAAATCAATGGAAGAAATTTTTTAAATAAATAACAAAAACATAATATTCACTCTAATCCTAGCTACTCACTAAGCCAAACAGTCTACACTCAGTTAAACTTGGGAAAATTATAATTTCAAATATTCAAGGAGGAACAGAAAGCCAATTAGGAAGAAAGGTATACCAGTGAGATCCAATTCTACAACACAGCAAGCAGCCATTATATGAATTCAGTGGCATTTCCCCACTTAACACCTACTGAAATTATAACATCTCTTAGAGCAGGGGTCCCCAAACTACGGTCCCTGCGGGCCACATGTGGCCCCTAAGGCCATTTATCTGGCCCCCACCGCACTTCCAGAAGGGGCACCTCTTTCATTGGTGGTCAGTGAGAGGAGCATAGTTCCCATTGAAATACTGGTCAGTTTGTTGATTTAAATTTACTTGTTCTTTATTTTAAATATTGTATTTGTTCCCATTTTGTTTTTTTACTTTAAAATAAGATATGTGCAGTGTGCATAAGGATTTGTTCAGTTTTTTTTATAGTCCGGCCCTCCAACAGTCTGAGGGACAGTGAACTGGCTCCCTGTGTAAAAAGTTTGGGGACTCCTGTCTTAGAGAATTAGTTACAGCTGATTATACTTCCCTTACATAAAGTCTAAATGGTTGTTTATTTTATTTTTATTTGAGGAGAAGTTACCACATAAAAATAAAAAAATACAAAACTGCAGAGGGAAATTTTTTAAAGTCAATAATCAACAGAAGATAACGGAATCTTTTTACTAATGATAATGCTGAAATGGTTGTCCTTAAAGCAGAAGACACATGCTTGCAGCCATGGGTTAGTCTAATGACGTACTTACTGTCTGTTCTTCTCAATGATTAACAATGCAGATGTGCCATGCTGAGCTGATTGATGTTAATGCAGTAGGGGCAATGCTGTCTAATATAGTTGATCAATATTACTTTTCTGAATTAAACTTTCCTTCACCACTGGGCTGATTTGTAGTAATTCTACATTTTGATAAATGAGCAAGACCTAATGGACTGAGTTGAAAAGGTCAGCTATCAGACCAACCAGACTAAGACTTCCATAGTTCCTGAAGATTCTTTTACTTTAAAAATTTCTTAATGTTTAAAAATGTTGTATTTTATCTTATGCAACTTGTACGTATTGCTTTAAAAGTATATCCAAATAATTTGCAAACAAATTTCATACTTGAAATCATTTTGGAGAACACATTGCTTCATGGTATCTTCAATAAAGTCCCTTAAAAGTGAAGAATTACTTTATGAAGAACTAATCACATACATATCCTTAAATTTTCATCTTTAAAAAAATCTGATTTTTCACACAACAGATTTGCTTAATGCAAGACACCCCTTCTATGTAGGTCAGGACATAGAGAAAATCTCAGGTCAAGGTCAGGTCACTTAACTCTCTGCATCTCACTTCTCTCATATATAAACTGGGAGCAATTTCATCTCAAGTACAAGGCTGTTGTTACAACAGTACACTAGAATAACATGTGTGAGACCACCAGATGCAGACCCATGGTTCTTTTTTTTATTTTTTTTATTTTTTATTTTTTATAGAGACAGAGAGTGAGTCAGAGAGAGGGATAGACAGGGACAGACAGACAGGAATGGAGAGAGATGAGAAGCATCAATCATTAGTTTTTCATTGCGTGTTGCAACACCTTAGTTGTTCATTGATTGCTTTCTCATATGTGCCTTGACCGCGGGCCTTCAGCAGACCGAGTAACCTCTTGCTGGAGCCAGCGACCTTGGGTTCAAGCTGGTGGGCTCTTCCTCAAACCAGATGAGCCCGCACTCAAGCTGGCGACGTCAGGGTCTCGAACCCGGGTTCTCTGCATCCCAGTCCGACGCTCTATCCACTGCGCCACCGCCTGGTCAGGCGCAGACCCATGGTTCTTAAACCCTAGAGTACATCAGAAACACTAAAAGGGCATATTCCCAAAGGTTCTGAATCAGTAAGTCTGGGGCCAGGCCAGAGACTCGGTGTTCTAACAAGTTCCCAGGTGATGCTCATCTTGCTGGGTTGGGACCACACTGATGATGAGTTAGGACTACTGCTCTACACAGACCTGGGCAATAATCCACTACCCTGGGTGCTTAGTGACTCTAAAACTAGGAATAAAACCAGCTCATTGTCGTGGAGTTTAGGAATAATGGAAAGAATGTAAAGTGTCTGTTGAACATATTGTCTGGTTCATAATAAATATTTAGTAGTAGTAGTAATAATAGTTGTTGTTACCACCACTACCACTGCTACTATTTCTAAGTAATAAAACATGTAGAACATTAACATCGCAAACATTTTAATTGCACTAAATTGCACTGTAATTTAAAGTTCCTTATATTTTAAATTAATTCCTTTTCTGATAAAATTATAAAAGTTAATTATAAACAAGTTGACAAATCTCTGCGATAACTTTTTAAAGCAGTTAAGAAAATTGCTCTAGAGCACGAGTGTGTTCATAGTCCAGCTCTGCCTTAAATTACCCATGTAACCATGGTCCAGATCCTTATCTATATAATACAGACAATAGTGCCTACTTCATAAGGCCGTGAGAACTGAATGAGTTAACTTAAGTAAATTCTAAATAGTGGCTGGCATAAAATAAACATTTGATAAATATAGCTATCATTGCTTGACCTGTGGTGGCGCAGTGGATAAAGCATTGACCTGGAATGCTGAGGTTGCCGGTTCAATACCCTGCACTTGCCTGGTCTAAGGCACATATGGGAGTTGAAGCTTCCTGCTCCTCTCCCCTTTCTCTCTCACTCTCTCTCTCCTCTCAAAATGAATAAATTAAAAAAAATATATATATATAGCTATCATTATTATTATGCCAATATACTATCAGTAACATTATAAATGATTAAATAGATTCAATTTTTAAATAGATTAAAATAGATTCAATTAAATTATTAAATAGATTCAATTTTATTTGAAAGTAAAATTCAAACAACTAGGTATTTTTCTAATTATTAGTGTGAACTATAGACTAGTCTTCTATTAGGTTGAGTCATATGAACTGCTGATGATATGCAATCATGTTTGACCTATATAAAAACAGTACTTTTATCTGGCTGAAGCTAACAGCTTTCAAACTCTCTGATCATTCCTTTGAGCCTGGTGATGGTTTCAAACCCTAGTGTGTTCTTGGTCCTCCACTCTCTTCTGATTCAGATCTCTCAGAAGGTTCGCATGCACTGCTACCACGGTTTTAACAAAAGACTGAAAATCCAGAGGTTTTATTTAGCCCACAGATGCATTATGTTGGTCTACACAGATGTTTTTAATCTGGAGATTTAATACACATGCTCAAACTCCCACTCACACACAAATAATATGGATTTCTGGCTTTACTTGAAAAACTTGATGAGCCCTGGCAGGGTAGCTCAGTTAGTTAGAGCGTCATTCCCACATGCCAAGGTTATGGGTTCGATCTCCAGTCAGGGCACACAGAATCAACCAATGAGCCTGACCAGGTGGTAGCACAGTGGATAGAGAGCATCAACCTGGGATGCTGAGGACCCAGGTTTGAAACTCCAAGGTTGCTGGCTTGAGCCCAAAGTCACTGACTTGAGCAAGGGGTCATTGGCTCGGCTGAATCCCCCACACCCTGGTCAAGGCACATATAAGAAAGCAATCAATGAACAACTAAGGTGCCACTATGAGTTGATGCTTCTCATCTCTTTCCCTTCCTGTCTGTCCCTGTCTGTCCCTCCCTCCCTCTCCCTCTCTCTTGCATGCACATGCGCTAAAATAAATGAATGAATCAATCAATCAACTAATGAATGCATAAATAAGTGGAACACCAAATCAATGTTTTCCTCACTCTTTCCCTTCCCCTCTCTCTAAACATCAACCAATAAATATATTTTTAAAAACTTTAAAAAAGAGGCCCTGGCAGGTAGGCTCAGCGATAGAGCATCAGCCTGGCCTGTGGAAGTTCCGAGTTCAATTCCCTGTCAGGGCACACAGGAGAAGCGACCATCTGCTTCTCCACCCCTCCTTCTTCCCCTTCTCTAGCCATGGCTCATTCAAGCAAGCTGGGCCTGGGAGCTGAGGATGGTACCACGGCCTCGCCTTAGGCGCTAAAATAACTCACCTGCCGAGCAACAGAGCAATGGCCTCAGATGGACAGAGCATTGTCCCACAGGGGGCTTGCTGGGTGGATCCTGGTTGGGGCACAGCACATGTGGGAGTCTGTCTCTCTGCCTCCCCACCTCTCACTTAATTAAAAAAAAAACTACTTAAAAAAAGAAAAGAAAAACTTGACAATCTGGCAACACTCGACAGGCATTATCAAAAGCCTGAACAAAAAAAACAAAAAACAGGCCCTGGCCGGCTGGCTCAGTGGTAGAGCATCGGCCTGGCGTGCAGAAGTCCTGGGTTCGATTCCCGGCCAGGGCACACAGGAGAAGCGCCCATCTGCTTCTCCACCCTTCCCCCTCTCCTTCCTCTCTGTCTCTCTCTTCTCCTCCCGCAGCCAAGGCTCCACTGGAGCAAAGATGGCCCGGGCGCTAGGGATGGCTCCTTGGCCTCTGCCCCAGGCGCTAGAGTGGCTCTGGTCACGGCAGAGTGACGCCCCGGAGGGGCAGAGCATCGCCCCCTGGTGGGCGTGCCGGGTGGATGCCAGTCGGGCGCATGCGGGAGTCTGTCTGACTGTCTCTCCTCCTTTCTAGCTTCAGAAAAATACCAAAAAAAAAAAAAAAAAAAAAAAAGCCTGAACATCTGGGAACTAAGTAGCAGCTACCACTTCAAACTGGGCATGAGCTCTCAAGATTGCTAGTCTTCATTTAGCTTTAACCTTCATGCATTTACCAGCCCTAAGCATTCAAATTTTCAACTTCTGGTTCTACCTATTGGCAATATATCCTAATAACCACAAATCTCCATGTCCAGCACAGGCTCAGATCCAATCACCATCACCATCTATACCTGTGTGTCCCACAGACACCTCAAACTTAAGAGGTTCCTCATACCTCTGTTCTTCTGGATTTTCTATTTTAGATGTTGACAACATCCAAACAGTAAGCCAACACCTTTACTACTCTGATTCTCTCATTTCCAATTTCCAAGCATTCACTGGTTCCTATAAATTTAACTCTTTTTTTTTTAATTTCAAGTCCATTTCTTCTTCTCCTGCCCCATTACCACTGCTTTTATCCATTCAGGGCCTTATTAACAATCACAGCTATTCATCTAAAAGCCAGGTCATTTTTTTTAAGATTTAAAAAAAATTCATTGATTGATTTAGAAAGAGAGGAAGGGACAGAGAGAGAGGAAGGGAGAAGGAGTGAGAGAAAGGGAGAGGGAGTGAGAGGAAGGGAGAAGGAGGGAGAGGGAGAGAGAAGAAGAGAGGGAGAGAGAAGAAGAGAGGGAGAGAGAAGAAGAGCGGGAGAGGGGGGAGAGGAGAGAGGAGGAGGAGGGAGAGGGGGAGGGGGAGGGGAAAAGGGAGGAGGAGGAGGAAGACAAGAACATAAACCTGTTCCTATATGTGCCCTGACCAGGGATCAAACCAGCATCCTCTGAACTTGGGGACAATGCTCCAATCAACCAGGCTATCCAGCCAGGGCCTTATTCTGTCTCTTCTCTGCTTCAAGTCCTGCTTGACTGGCTCCTTACTGACATCAGGATAAAAATACAACCTTTTTATATTAGATACATCTGCCTCTGCCTATCTCTACAGCCTCATTTCCTCCTCATTGTTCTAATAGTACCAAACATTTGTAGTTTGTGCACGCACAGGCAGTGTCATGTTTCCATACCTTTGCACACGATACAATATCTCTCCACCTGACAAACTTCTGTTCAATCTTCAGAGCTATATTAGATAGAGGAGGTAATGAGGGAGAGAAGAGAGACAGCACCTGGTCACAGGGAACTCTTAATTTTTACATTATATACTTCTGAACAACTTGAAATTTTAAGAGATTATATAATTTTTATTTTGATTATTATAAAAAAGTTACTTGGAAATAAGAAAAATTTTGTTCTTTAATGAAGCACTGAGTGACTGCCTCTCAACTGTATTTCAATGCCCTTTATCTACCTCTACTACTACAGCCTATTTCACATTATAATTACTTCCTTACATGTTTCTTGACAACATGGTCCATGTCTTACTCATCTATATACCCTTAATTCTGAGCACACATACTACATGCACAATAAATGTTTGAACCCAACAGCCAGTATAATACCAAAACTGCTTTCCACCCAATGTCTAGTCCAGAATCTATATATGCAAACAATGATGGCTGACTAATAGGAAAAGGGATTATTTCTGCCCTTATTTAAAAGACAAAAAGAGTCACTTTATAAAGATAAATTGGCAAGTATTTTCTTCTTAATATTTCTTTAAAAGAATAGAACAAAATCGTAGTTTTCAAACCTTCTTAAACCTCTAACATGCTGGAACTGTAATTTTAATTATTTCCTTTTCAATACTGAAGTTTAAATGGACTTTTTTTTGAGAATTTCATGGCATTTCTTTAAAACTGGAGATGTTCTGCCTGACTAGGTGGTGGCTCAGTGGACAGTGTGTTGGCCTGGGCGCTGAGGACCCAGGTTTGAAACCCAAGGTCACTGGCTTGAGCCCAAAGGTCGCTGGCTTGAGCCCAAGATCTCTGGCTTGAGCAAGGGGTCACTGGCTTGGCTGAAGCCCCTCAGTCAAGGCACATATGAGAAAGCAATCAATGAACAACTAAGGTGTCGCAAATATAAGTTGATGCTTCTCATCTCTGTCCTTTCTTGTCTGTCCGTCCCTCTCTTTCTTGCTAAAAATAAAATAAAACTGGAGATGTTCTGAAATACAGTGGTACCTTGAGATACAAATTTAATTCGTTCTGTAACTGAGCTTGTAAGTCAGTCAACTTGTATATAAAACTGCCAATACTGGACCTGTGCACCAACACTCCAACTAGCGGCAGCTTCCTGAATCACGACTCGTACCTTGGAATTTTGCTTGGATCTCAAACAAAAATATGGAGCCACAGCTCGTATATTTAAAAAAAATTCGTATGTTATTCTGTTCGTATCTCAAGGTACCACTGTATCAAGTTGCCAGAACTGGAAATCTTTGTAATGACAAATTATCCACTGATTCAGAAAAGTTTGTTCTCCTCCAGGCACCAATCCTCTTTATTATAAACAAATGACATTTCAGGATATAGGATACGTAAGACAGCTAGAGATTTAAACCATAATAGAAATGAAGGGAATGGGTAACAACCTACCTACATATACATCCATACACTTGACCTTTTTTCTTGTTACTATGGATGACCTGTCCGTGCTCCTAGTCAAAGGCAATGCCTCACCTACATATTAGGTCCCATCCTCTCTTGCCTTAGACTGATCCAACAATTCTCCCCTCTCTTACATCAATTTTCTCTTTTTATTGAATCACCGTCAGTAGCATAAAAACTTGCTGTTGCCTGGCCTGTGGTGGTGCAGTGTGTAGAGTGTCAACCTGGAACGCTGAGGTCTCTGGTTCCAAACCCTGGGCTTGCCTGGTCAAGGCACATACAATCGGCAATCAGTGAACAACTAAGTGAAGCAACTATGAGTTGATACTTCTCATACCTTCCCCACGCTGTAAAATCAATAAATAAAATCTTAAAAAGAAAAAAGATTACTAAAAATAAAGAAAAATGTTGTTATTTCTCTTATCTTTAAAAAAAATTCCCTCGTTCTCATCCCTTCTTTAGCTACTGCAGTTATTTTCCACCTGCCTTTACAGCAGAACTTGAAGCACCGTCTATATTCCTACCTTCAAACAGCTCTTCTCAAGGTTACCAATGGATTCTTAACTGTTAAATCCTGTGATCATCTTTCAGTCCTCAATTTACTTGATTTATCAGGAACATTTGACATAGTTCCTGATGCCTCTCTTCTAGAAACACTTTCTCTCTTGGCTTCTAGGGTACCACATTCACCTGGTTTTCCTCCTTCATTTGGCTGCTTCTTTTAAATTTCTTTTGTTAGTTCTGTCTCAGTTCTATGATGTGGAACTTAGTTCTTTTCTCTCTACCCTTATTCTCAAGTTCTCTTAACTTTTTTTTTGCAAGAGACATAGACAGACAGAGACAGGAAGGGAGAGAAATGAGAAGCATCAACTCATAGTTGCATCACTTTAGTTGTTCATTGATTGCTTTCTCCTATGTGCCTTGACTGGGGGCTCTAGCCACGCCAGTGACCCCTTGCTCAAGCCAGCTACCTTGGGCTCAAACCGAGGCATTGGACTCCAAGGCAGCAATTTTGGGATCATGTTGCTGAGCCCACACTTGAGCCTCGGGGCTTTGAACCTGGGTTCTCAGTGTTCCAGATCAACACTGTATCTACTGCACCACTACCGGTCAGGCATTCTCATGACTTTAAAAACCATCTATATGCCAAAGATTTCCATATTTATTTCACTGGTGTGAACTTTTCTCCTGAACTCCATACTTCAACTGCCTACTTGATATCTACAACTGAATGTTTAATAGGCACCTAAAATTTGTTTATAAGCATGTCTAAAGCTAAGATCTTCATGCCCACACACCTCGCCCACACCTCATCCCCAACAAACTAGTTCCTCTTGCAATGGTTCCCACATCAGTTAATGACAATTCCATTCTCGTTGCTCGAGTCAGAATTCTGGTGTAAACTTAGATTCCTGTCTTTCTCTCACATGCTACACTTTCCCAATAAATACAACATGCAACAAACTATTACTTATCAATATAAAAGGAGCAAACTACCAATATACACAACATGGATGAATCTTAAAAACATTGTGCTGAGCTAAAATAGAGCCAGACAAGAGAGAGTACATACTGTGTAATTATTCCATTTATGTGAAACTCTCCAAAAGAAAAATCTAATCTCTAGTCACAACAGATCAGTGGTTGCCTGCGGCCAGGGGCTGGGAGTGGGGACTGAATGAAAAAGAATGAAAGGAATCTTGTGGGTGATAGAAATGTTCTGTATCTTGATTGTGCTAGCAGTTATATGAGTAAATAACTTTGTCAATACTTACTGAACTTTATAATGTGTACATTTTATTGTATGTTAGTACCTCAGTAAAGTTAAAAAAAAAAAAAAAAAAAAACAGCCTGACCAGGAAGTGGCGCAGTGGATAGAGTGTTGTTGGACTGGGATGTGGAGGACCCAGGTTCGAGACCCCGAGGTCGCCAGCTTGAGCACGGGCTCATCTGGTTTGAGCATAGCTCACCAGCTTGGACTCAAGGTCGCTGGCTTGAGCAAGGGGTTACTTGGTCTGCTGAAGGCCCACGGTCAAGGCACATATGAGAAAGCAATCAATGAACAACTAAGGTGTCGCTACGAAAAACTGATAATTGATGCTTCTCATCTCTCTCCATTCCTGTCTGTCTGTCCCTACCTATCCCTCTCTCTAACTCTGTCTCTGTAAAAAAAAAAAAAAAAAAAAAAAAAAAAAAAAGTTAAAAAAACACACACATACACAATTTGACCTCTTCTCACATGGGGCCACCATCATCTCTCTTCTGGATTATAACAGCCTCCTAAGTAGCTTCTCTGCTTCTGTCCCTGCCTCCTACATTTTATTCTCAACATAGTGAACAGAGTGATACTGTTAAAAATCACATCATGTCACTCCTCTGCTCAAAATCCTCTAGTGGTATCTCATCTCAATTAAATCCAATGTCCTTACTATGGCGTATAGGGCCTCACATGACCAGGCTCCCTGTTGCCTCTCAGACTTCATTTCCTACTACCCACTACCTTCCACGTGGTTATTTACATTTCAAACACAGCTGGCCTCCTTGCTGTTCTTCAAATATGGCAGGCACAATCTTTGACACTTACTGTTGCCTCTGCCTAGATAATCTACACCCCACCCCACCCCAACAAAGCCATACAGCTTGTTCCCTCACTTCCTTCAGATCTTTCACTAAAAGGCATTGCACCAATGAGTCATTTCCTGGCCACTCTAAAATTCCAACACTTCTCTCTCAACACACACACACACACACACACACACACACACACACAAAAAAAAAACCTCACTTCTATTTCATTTTCTCCTTTCCTGATTTTTCTTTCTCACCCAGACTTAACACTCTTTTACTCATAGTTTACTAATTTATCTTGTTTATTGACTTCCTCAACTACCAGAATGGATGACCCAAGAGAGCATCTGTTTTGTCCATTACTGTATCTTTAGAACATAGAATAATGTCTAAAACAGATGTTGAATAAATAAATGTATCTGAACAAATTCTAGCTCTCTCTTTAATAGTTGACAGTGCGTAGAATTTGTTTTATAGATGCATCAATTGATACGTCATTTGCTTTAGAAATTTCTAGTATATTAAATAAAAAACTTCACATTTAAACGTATGCTAATGTGTATCAGTCAAGCTTGCTTTCAATTCTAGTCAAGAATATAAGATCGATCAGGCATTAAGAACTTTTTATCAAATTTTCAAAGAATTTCTTATGAGCAAGGACTTATGAATGTGAAATATCTCATTTTTGCCAAGGATGTATATAGAGCGAGTCTTATCGAGTTCTTTAAATAGCCAGATAATCTCATGTCACCTGAGACTCCCATTAACTATTATACTACAAAATAAACTAATTAATCTGATAGCCTCAGAACTAAGACTCTATTTTAAATATATATATAACTCTTATTTATCCTTGTTATTTAAATAATTCATTAAAGGAATTACTTGCCTTACAAGCAAGCCACATAAATCTGGAAGTGTTACAGGGGAAATCATTTTAACATAAATAATTTAAAAGTAAATCAGAAGGTAGAGGTGCCTTTGCTCTAGAGGTCTGAGTCTCCTCGCCTTTAAATGGGCAAACAATACAGCTTCCGGATATCCAAAGAAGGTGTCTCCTTAGTAACTGCAGAGGAGAGAATTCCACACTGCAGCCTTCACCTGCATCCAGCAGTTATTACTAAAAACGCATTCAAGTATTCAACTTCATTCAAGAAAAGAGTTCCAGTGTGTGGGCATCATCTGCTTTAGTTTATAAGGAGCATTATATACTTAACTTAAAAATAAAGACCTTAGGCTTTATAAAAAGATTTTTTAGTGTTATAAATTTTATGAAAATTTCAGGCAAGCGTCATTAGTTAAGCAGCTCTGAATAAAGAATATGACCAAGCACAGCAAATATTTTTAAGGATGCTTTTCCTGAAAGCATTAGAGATACCACTTTTGAGTACACTGGTTTGTTTTTATTGTATATAAGCTGCATCTTTCATTTCTATGAGTCAATTTCTTAAGCAAGACAATGAAAAAAAATAACTGCAATTTATTACCCCAGCATAGAAGGACAATAGCTGTCTGAACATCTTGTATAACAAAACACATCTGGTCACTATGAGACTTCATAACCAAAATATTGTTAAGCTATAAATTTACTTAGTATTTATCTACCTTTGTATACCTATATTCAATCACAGTACATTACAAGTTGTAGTTTAGAGAAAGTGCTAAACATCTCCAAATCTTCTCATTTCTAAGTTTCTTAGACTGCTTTAAACATAAAATATGTTATTCTGAACAGGTAAAATAACAAGAACATTAGTAGCAAAGCTAATAGACACTCCTAATATATGAGCAGTACATTAGGACAGGATCATTACAATCGACTTATTTGCTGGTTTACAGTTTCAAAGCAAGATGAAATGAGAATGATCATACAGTACCTTACCCTTTCTACCGGTGAACCATAACATGCAATGCCGAAACATAGCAGTGGCAGATGGCATTGGTGTTATTAACTACAAAAGGATAACAGCAGAGAAATGAAGGCTGGCAGACAAGACACAGAGATGCAGATGAAATGAACGCAAACTTGTAGTTCCTGAAGCAAAGCAAAACCTTTAAACCAAAGGTTGCCACTAGCTTCAACTTAATCTACATTTTGAGTTTTACACGGACAAACACTGCAACCTTCACAATCAGTCTTTAGACTTCATGCAGAAGCAGAACCATACTCCTCGATAAAGAAGATCAGCAACCTTCTGTAAACACAAGCCAGCAGCAGCAGCAGCCCATTACTCTCTCCCTTCACTGATTTTTATCCTTTAAAATTTTAATCTCCAATTGCAGCCAGATCCAGTCGTTTCAAATAGATCTGTATCCACTGCAGATACAAATCCCTCCCTAACCTGCAGTACCACTTCATCCAGAACGTTCCTGTGCGCTCGTTCATGCAGGATCAGTTGCAAAACCTCATTCAGCAAACAACCCAAAAGAAAATGAAAGAAGCAGTTGGGACTAGGAAGAGAAAGAATCTCTTCTTTTCAGCTCACCCTGGAAATGGAAGGTTTTCTGATCAACAGTTATTGTGAAGGTGCTGTCGTCCTCATCGTCTATACCAATCACAGCTCCCTGTGAAACAAAGAGCAAAATCCCAATAAGGCAAACAATGACATCAGCAATATTCACTACTGCTACAGCCCTGGAACGCTCAATGCACCAACGACACACTGGAAGCAAACTTCACAGGAAAGGGGAATCTGAGGCTCTAGTTTTGCTGAAGGAAGAACTAAAGGAGAGGAGGTAGTAGGGCACTGTAGTGCTCTGCACAGGCACTTTCTATCCTTGTTTAAAGGGCACGGATGTGGTGGGAGGGAGAGGGGACAAACCGAATCTGAGTCCAGGGTCTGTGCTTAAGAGTCACTCACTGAGCCTTTCTGACCTTTAGCTCTCTCTCTAGCTGGGAGTCAAAAACCTCCTCCTCACCAGGTTGTTGTGAGGCTCAAAGAGCACAGATAGCTCTCCATCAGACTGCTTCTGTGTTATACATATTAGTGCAGAAATGCCAGGTAACACTTGCTTCAAAACACTGTCCCAATCACTTCTTCCAGGTGTGCTCCCATAACCACTCATACATGGCTCTGCTACTCCACTTTCCACACCATATTGTGATTATCTGTTTATCAGATGTCTGCCTCCTCCCACTGAACTGCTGTGAGATCTTGGAAGTCAAAAACTATATTTATTTTTATATATAACACTCAAATACACAGTACGTTTTCTAAATAAAAGCATGAACAACTCTCCAAAAGAGGGAGAAGGAGAGGTTGCATTTATAAATTGTTTCAGGAAGGCTGGGTTTCAAACTTTAATTCTTTTGTATTCAACTGCATGCATCCTATTAAGAAAACAAAAATTAAGGGAAGTGACAGGAAGCTAGGCAAAATAAAGTCTACTGGTCGGTGTCCTTAAGAAATAAATGTCTTAAATATTCAAGAGAGAAAAGCTAGGGAACATGAGATAGGTAAGATGCCCCAGGTTGGTGACAAAAGAAGCAATGTGCCACAGATGAAACCAGGACCTTGAAAATAGGGGTTGAAATGACTCAAGGGGCCAAAATAACCTAATCCTATGAAAAACAAATACTTCTATCCCAGGATGACTAGGTAACAAAACCAAATATTTATTCAGACTTTTCAGAGGCTGTCTAGATGAACCCCAACTCTATCCAAATGCCATCAACTTGAATTCTCTTAGTTACTCCTTAGTTTCAGATTGAGTAGGGATTTTTAGCCCCATTTTCAGATAAGGAAGGTGTCTCCAGAGAACATAATAACTTAACCAAGGTCACACAAAGAAGTAATGGCAAAACCAGAACCACTGGCATGGTACTTACTTACTCATTCCGTGACAAAAAATATAGACACACCTCAGTGGATAAGCATGCATGGGAGCAGCTCATTCTGGTTAACTTAATTTTGTCGGCAACTGAGTTAACATTCTAATTTATGATGTATCAGATATTTGCTGAGTCATAATTAAATACAAAAATATGTGCTCTTTCATATATAACAATAGTTCTGCCTCTTGAGGCACTTATATTCCAGTGGAGGAGATAAAACATGAAAAGAGGTTACTATAATACAAGGCACAAAGGAATCTCTACATGGATGGTCTTTGAAAACATGCTAAGAAGCTCATCACAAGGGACCACATGTCTGACTGTTTACATGAAATGTCCAGAACAGGCAAATTCATAGAGACCAAGAGTAAATTAGTAGTTGCCTAGTGCTGGGGGGATAGGAGGGGATAAAATGGGAAGTAACAGTTAATGGGTATGGGTTTCTTTATAGGGTGATGAAAACATTCTAATTGATTGTGGTGATAATTACATAATTGTGTGACTATACCAAAAACATTGATTGTATACTTTAACTAGGTGAGTTGGGTGATATGTGAATTATATCTGAACAAAGGTGTTATAACTCACCCTAATCTAGGTCCCTTAAGTACCATAGTTCACTCGTTACCTAGTCAACTCAAATAGAAACCTCTAGGTTCTATATACCTGTTCTCCCTCATCCCATCACCAAAAATAGTGCTTCTCCTACTTATGAACTATAATCTCAAATTCATCAACTCTTCTCTATCCTATGAACTTCTATTGCCCTAATTCAGGCTTTTATCACTTCCTGCTTGATAAGGCAACTTGTCCAACTTCAGTCTAGCCACATTTTAGTCCACAGTCCTTGCTATTGTCAGAGTAGTATTTCTAAAGCACAAACTCTTTTAGGAGATCCAGACATTTTCAATTTTCCATGAACTACTAAATAAAGTCAACATTTCTTCATAATGCCATTTTGACTGTTCAAGGTTGGCCCAACCAATCTTGTCACCGTCATACCCAACTCCTCCCCTCCTCACCTCCCTGAGACCCTGTATGTACTCAGCCTCAACATTTCTTCCACATACTAAAACAAAAAACAAAAATCACTGAGCAATTTCACTTACTATGTCTGTTCTCAAGCTCACTTCCCCACCATTTGCTAAACAAAAGCACAACCCCAAACTACTGTTTAATTTCTCAAAGTTTTTACAGAGGCGCTTTTTGAAAAGTGGCCATGCTTAACCTTTCAACCACTATTGTAACCTAGTGACGTTGCCCACCAGTGCAGGAAGCTGCGCTCTCACAGATCTCCGTGACTCTCTGACTGCGCTGGCTCTGCCCCCCAGCGCCCCTCTGAAGCACCCGCTGCTGTTGACCGTTTGTTTCTTCCTGAAACTCCCTCCATGGCTCTTCATCACCTAAGTGTTCTTCTGATACATTTCTAAGCAACTTTGACAACCTATTTGAGAGAAAGCATCTTTTCTGATCATTATTACACTGTCCTACTCCTCTCCAAATGCTTCTTGTAAGACTTTGGGACTGAGCTAACAATTTCCCACTCCAATCAGGTCTTGCTATTACCCTGTGCTTTCTCCAATGTACAGATGAACAATTCATCTGACATTCTGGCCTCTCCGTTTCTTGATTCACTCAACTCAAATACACTTCACCGCCATTCTCCTTCAGTCACTCATTCCTCATGTCAATACCTGCACTATCTAATAACAGCCATCAGGCACGTGTGGGTATTTAATTCTTAACGATAACTTATTAAAATTAAGTAAAATTATAAAATAAGTTCTTCAGTCATACTAGTCATATTTCAAATGCTCAATAGCTAGTGGCTATGAAACCAGACAGTACAGACACAGAACATTTTAATAACTGCAGAAAGTTGCACTGAACAGCACCGCCCAAGACTGTTATCACAGAGAACTAAATCACAGAGAAGAGTTAATACTGCAAGTTACAGAACACTTTCAATTAGCCAGGAACTATGATAAGCATTTTACATACACTACATCATTAGGAAACAACTTTATGTCATAGGTTTTTTGGGGGTTTTTTTGTGGTTTTTTTTTACAGAGGCAGAGATAGACCGGGACAGACAGACAGGAACGGAGAGAGATGAGAAGCATCAATCAGTTTTTCATTGCGCATTGCGACTTTTTAGTTGTTCATTGATTGCTTTCTCATATGTGCCTTGACCGTGGGCCTTCAGCAGACCGAGTAACCCTTTGCTGGAGCCAGCGACCTTGGGTCCAAGCCGGTGAGCTTTTTGCTCAAACCAGATGAGCCCACGCTCAAGCTGGCGACCTTGGGGTCTCGAACCTGGATCCTTCCGCATCCCAGTCCGACTCTCTATTTACTGCACCACCGCCTGGTCAGGCAAACAACTTTATATTGAAAGGTAACGTACACAAAAATCATAACTGCACAAGCTCAATGAAAAGCTCCCCTTGTAACCTTGCCTAATCATTAGGCCTGACCTCCATTCCAAAGATAAACAGTACCCATTACAAATTAATTTTATCTGTCTTTGAATTTTACACAAATGGACTCGTATCATGTATTCTTTTGTCTCTGGCTTCTTTCACTCAACTTAATGTTTGTAAAATTCATTGATATTGCTGCATATATTGTAGCAGTAGTTTGTTCACTTTGTTGTTATAAATAGTATTTATTTAAAATTTATTTATCATCTCCACTGTAGATGGACATGTATGTTGTTGTTTCTAGTTCTACTAGTTTTAGGTTATTAGAAACACACTGCTATAACATTCTCCTCCATATATTTTGTTATACATATATTTGTATTTCCTAATACAAATCTAGGAGTGAATTTGCTAGGTTCTGAGGTATGCACATGGCAATTTAATAGAGAACTATCAAACAGTTCTCAAAAGTGGTTGTGCCAATTACATTCCAACCAGTGGTGTACAAGAGTTTCAATTGCTCTACATCTTGACGAATGCTTTTTTACTTCAGTCATTCTGGCAGGTGAGCAGTGGTATCTTATAATGGTTTTAATTTACATTTCCCTGATTACTAATGAGCTTAAGTATCTTTCCTGTTTTGGCCATTTGAATACCCTCTTGTGAAACAGTTCAAGTTGCTTGCCCAGTGACAAGACTAGACTATCATCTTTAATTATTTCTAGTAGCTTTTTCTAGATCCTGGATATGAATCCTCCACTGGTTATGAATTAGGCGAATATCTTCTCCCACCCTGTTCCCAGCCTTTGTACTCTCACAATGATGTCTTTTCATGAAGAGTTATTTTCTTTTTCCTTTCTTTTTTTAATTTTCTTTTGTGACAGAGAGAGACAGAGAGACGGACAGATAGGGACAGACAGACAGGAAGGGAGAGAGATGAGAAGCATCAATTCTTTGTTGCAGCACCTTTGTTGTTTATTGATTGCTCTCTCATATGTGCCTTGACTGGGGGGCTACAGCACAGTGAGTGACCCCTTGCTCAAGCCAGCGACCTTGGGCTTCAAGCCATTGACCTTTGGGGTCTAGCCAGTGACCATGAGGTCATGTTTATGATCCCACGCTCAAGCTAGCGACCCCACGCTCAAGCGGGTGAGCCTGTGCTCAACCTGGCAACCTCGGGGTTTCGAACCTGGGTCCTCTGCATCCCAATTCGATCCTCTATCTATGGCACCCCACCTGGTCAGGCTCATGAAGAGTTCTTAACATCAACGTAGTACAATGTATTGATTTTATATTTCATGGCTATGCTTTCTGTGTCTTCTTTAAGAAGTCTTTTCCAATCTGAAGGCCATGAAAACAGCTTCCTGTTATCTTTTGGAAGTCTTTACATTTGGAAATCAGGTAGAGTAAGTCCTCCAATATTTTTCCTCTTGGCCTTTATAAATTATAAATCAACATCATCACCATACTCATAGCCAGTTTTCCCTACGATGGGTGAGGAAAAAGCCGCCATTTCTATTGGTTTCTGTTGCCTGAGAATGCAGGAATCAGAAGTGGGTATTTGTGGCCCTTTATATATTTTGAGTCAGCTGAACAAGTTACACTTACACACTTACACACACACACACTATGATACTAACTGGGAACAAACTTGGCTTACCATTTAAGTTATTTTAAATTTCAATAATGTTTCTAGGTTTCTGAATAGAGGTTTTGCCCATATTTGTTAATATTTATTCCTACACAATTATTTCTGGTGCTATGGTAAATGTATTATATTTTTTAAAATTCAGTATTTATTTATATTAAATTTTATTTAGACAATTAATTTTAACGGGGTGACACTGATCAATTAGAGTATATAGATTCAGAGAAAACATCTCCAGATCATTTTGACATTTAAAAATTCATTTTTAAATTACTAGTTGCGGGTGTATTGAAATACAATTTATTTTTGTATAGTGACCTTGTATTCAGTAATCTTGTTAAATTCACTTATCAATTCTAATAGTATATCTGTAATTTCTTTTGGATTATCTGCATGCTTAATTAAGTTGCTGTGAATAACAGTTTTATTTCTTCTACTGCAATCCTTATACTGTGTATTTATTTTCTTGCTTTATTCATTGGCTAGGACTGCCTGGTTTAAGACTGCAAGACAATGTTGAATATAAGTAGCAATAGAGGGCATCCTTGTCTCCTTACTGGTCTTTCTCCCATTGTCCACCATAACTATTTTTTTAAATTTCTTTTTATTGATTGATTTTATTATATTTATTTATTTAATTCAGTGAGAGGAAGGGCAGCACTGAGACAGACTCCCACATGCGCCCCCCCCTCACTGGGTGGGATCTACCAGGCAAGCCCACTAGGGTGCAATGCTCTGCCCATCTGGGCTGTTGCTCCATTGCTCAGCAACAGAGCTCTTTTTAGTGCCTGAGGCAGAGGCCATGGAGCCATCCTCAGCACCCAGAGCCAACTCACTCCAATTGAGCCATGGCTACAGGAGAGGAAGAGAGAGGAGAGAGAGAGAGAGAGAGAGAGAAAGAGGGGGGGGGGAGATAAGGGAGTGGGAGAGGGGTGGAGAAGCAGATGGGCTCTTCTCCTGTGTGCCCTGACCAGGAATTAAACCTAGGACATCCACATGCCAGGCTGACGCTCTATCACTGAGTCAACCAGCAGGGTGATTGATTGATCTTAGAGAGAGAAAGAGACAGGAATATGGATCTGTTCCTGTATGTGCCCTGACCAGGAATCAAACCTCTCCACTTCCAGACGATGCTCCAACCAACAAAGCTATTCAGCCAGGGCGTCCACTGTAGCTATTAAAAACCTTCTCTACTTCCTCCAGTGTAGCTATTTAAAACCTTCTCTACTTCCCTTAAACCCCCATATATGCAGTCATTAAGGTAGAAACTCTAAACCTGCTATAACCTCCCACTTAACAACTCCCCTGCATTTGCACTCATTCTTGATTCCTTTCCACCTGTCATAATGTAAAAGAGGCTCTATTTCCTATCACCTTCCTTAGGTTTCTTACTTGACCAATTTTCAACTTCTCTCTCTACTGACTCCTTTCCAATGGCATTTATACATACTCAAGTTCTTACCCTTTTTCCAACAACAATTACTATTACTACCACCACAACAACAATCCTTTTCAATTGTATATCCACATCTAGCAATTGCCCACCTCTCTCATTCCCTTCCAGTCAAAGCTCAGACTTGTCCATGCTTCTGACCTAAAATTTATTTTAACCTCCCATTCCCCGTAGGATGTATAACCAAATCAATGGTTCTTGGTCACCTTCAAATAAGGTGATCATATAAACTGGTTTTCCTGGGACAGTTCCAGATTATTCCTGTTGTCCTGTCATAATAATGAACAGAACCCCTTTTTAGTCTAAACAATGCCCCAGTTCAAGGGACATGGTCATTCCATAGCCTAGCCTACAAACGGCCCTCAGTGATTTGCTCCATGCCTACCTCTCACCTCTAGAGGTTTATCGATTGTCCCAAGCTGTCTCCTACCAAAAAGCCTTCTTTTCCTTTTATCTGAGTTTATACTACTTATTTTTTTACATCTGGAAATCAAAACTCCCTTTGCTAATCCATATGTGGAATAGTATTCTATCATTGAGCGAATTTCTTTGTATGCTAATCCATCAAAATGTCAAAGTGTTTATTCCAGGCCTGCTTCTACGACCCCTTGTGCCAACAGGATAACACTATAGAAAGTAATTGGAGTCTTGTTCAACCAGATGAATTTCCTGACTTTCCCTCTTCTCCTTTCTAGTATACAAAGAAACATACTGCAGACATGAATCATAATTCTGGTGTCAAATTCAGAAAAACAGTTTTGCTCTCATTACTTGGGGTGAAAAACAGAAGTCTGGCTATTTTAGGATCAATCTCCCTTTGCAAGAAGAAAAAGTAGGCTGCAAACCGGCTCCAAAGATGATAAAAGGAATGATGGCTCCTTCAGGACATAGATTCCTGACACAGCGCCTAAAAGGAGCAGCGATATAAATAGGAGTAAGACATACCTCTGCTCTGAAAGAGCACCTAGTTCACAAAGAGAAAGAAATCCTTAATACAGAAGGAAGCAGGAAAGCTCAAGGTCCAGCCTGCTCACCAAAGATGCTGCTGCATGGAGGACTGACTGGCTTAAGAATCATTCATTGACTCAGCAAGTATTTATTGAATTGTCTAGGCCAGCGATTTTCAACATTTTTCATTGCACGGCACACATAAACTAATTACTGAAATTCTGCAGTATACCAAAAAATATATTTTGCCAATCTGACAAAAAAAATAGGTATAACTTTGATTCATTCACACTGGATGGCTACTGTTGTGTCAGCTGCTGTCATTTCTTTGTATGACAATCTAAAGGAAAAGAAGTCAGTGGCCTGACCTGTGTTGGCGCAGTGAAGAGAGTGTTGACCTGGAACACTGAGGTTGCCGGTTCAAAACCTCAGGCTTGCCTGGTCAAGACACATATGGGAGCCTGACCTGTGGTGGCGCAGTGGATAAAGCATCGACCTGGAATGCTGAGGTCGCCGGTTCAAAACCCTGGGCTTGCTCAGTCAAGGCACATATGGGAGTTGAAGCTTCCTGCTCCTCCCCCCTTCTCTCTCTCTCTCTCGCTAAAAAAATTAATAAAGACATCCTTCTCTGTGTTGATATCATCAAGACATTCTTTTATATATTCTTTTTTTTTTTTTTTTCATTTTTCTGAAGCTGGAAACAGGGAGAGACAGTCAGACAGACTCCCGCATGCGCCCGACCGGGATCCACCCGGCACGCCCACCAGGGGCGACGCTCTGCCCACCAGGGGGCGATGCTCTGCCCATCCTGGGCGTCGCCATGTTGCGACCAGAGCCACTCTAGCGCCTGGGGCAGAGGCCAAGGAGCCATTCCCAGCGCCCGGGCCATCTTTTGCTCCAATGGAGCCTTGGCTGCGGGAGGGGAAGAGAGAGACAGAGAGGGAAAGCGCGGTGGAGGGGTGGAGAAGCAAATGGGCGCTTCTCCTGTGTGCCCTGGCCGGGAATCGAACCCGGGTCCTCCGCACGCTAGGCCGACGCTCTACCGCTGAGCCAACCGGCCAGGGCCTTTTATATATTCTTATTAAAGGTAGAGAATGAAAATTTATACTTATAACTCTGGAATATTTTTGTGTACAACATGAGACAGGGAGTAATGGGCAGCCAATTGATTCAGCTTCATTTACTGAAGTGATAAAATTGACCTGTAATGTGTCATGGCATGTACTAAATTCCCATAGATGTGTGGTTCTATTTCTGAGCTTTCTCTCTGCCCTGATCTATTTCTTTCCCCTTGTATAAATACCATATCATTTTAACTACTATAGTTTCATACAAAGTCTTAACTACCTGGAATGACAAGTTCCCCAACTCCTATTCTTCAAACTTTTCTTGCCCTTTTACCATTTAAAATGACTTTAGAATCATCTTGTCAAGTTCCTTGATAAGGCCAATTGTGGTTTTGACTATAATCACATGTGTTTCTAGATTAACTAAAAAGAAGTAAAAATATACGTTATTGAGTCTAACAGGCAAAAGAATAGGATATAGCTTTTACTATATTCAATCTTCCTCTAGTCTTCTCATGGCTTTACAGTTTTATCCACCAAAAGAATAATTTATCTTATAAAATATATTCCTAGGTAATTCAGAGTTCTTGATATAATTATAAATAGTTCCTTTTTTTGAATAACTTTTTCTAATTGTGGCTCATATAGAGGAACACTGTATGTTCTCTGCATATTGATAACATAGCCAAAAAACTTTTTTCTGCAGATTCTTATGGACTGTTTTATGTAGACAATCACATTTGCAAATACATACCAATGTTTATTCTTCTCTTCTAATCCTTTTTCTTTGAATTCTTTTGTGTTTCTTATTGTGTTGCAAGTTTACCAGGACATCTAGTACAGTTACAGAAACATCATCTGCAAATACTAATTTTGTTCTTCCTTCCATGCCTTATATCTTTTGCATCTTTTCTTGTCTTATAGTATTCACTAGTACCTCTAGGAACACAATATTCAAAGCAGCAGCAAAAGCAGGCAACTTTGTCTCACTGCTGATTTTAAAGAGAACACTTCTTTATTTCACTTTTAAGCACACTGTAGTATTTTAGCAAATACCCCTTCAAAGGTTTAGAATATTCTTTTTTTTTTTTTTTTTTTTTACAAAGACTGAGAGTCAGAGAGAGGGACAGACAGGTAGGAACGGAGAGAGATGAGAAGCATCAATCATCAGTTTTTTGTTGTGGCACTTTAGTTGTTCATTGATTGCTTTCTCATATGTGCCTTGACGGGGGAGGGGGGGACTACAGAAGACCGAGTAACCCCTTGCTCAAGCCAGCGACCTCGGGTCTAAGCTGGTGAGCTTTTTGCTCAAACCGGCAACCTCGGGGTCTCGAACCTGGGTTCTCTACATCCCAGTCCAATGCTCTATTCACTGCGCCATTGCCTGGTCAGGCTAGAATATTCTCTTTTATTCCTAGTTTGCTTAATCTTAAAATGCATGTTCCATTTTATTCACTACTTCTTCTGTATTTATTCAGATAGTCATGTAGTTGGTCTTTTAATGTTAATTTGGTGAATTAATTTTAAAGATAGCATCCTAATGTTCTCAGAATAAACTCTATTTGGTCATAATACTTTTAATTTACAGATAACTGGGTATGGTTTGCTGTATTTTGTTCAGGATTTTGACATCTACACATTGATAAGTGCCTCTGTCCTAAAAATGTCCTTCGTTATTTTCTTCTTTGTACTTTTTCATTACTATTCTTTTACTAATTTTTTTGAATTAATTTTTAATCTCTATTTTATAATATATTTATTTAAGATTATACATCATAGACTGCCTTAGATGCAGTTTAACACGTGGTTCCTTCATTATCATTCAGGTTTGAATATTTCATAATTTCTATTATGATTTCTACTTTCACCAATGAATTATTTAGAAGTATGCATGTGAAACAGTGAGTGGCTACTGTTTTATTACAGGACTTTTAATTCTATGCAATACTGAGGTTTTGGTATTCTTTTTTTTCCCATAATAATTTTTATTGTTTTCTTAAAAAGTCTATTATATTTGATAGTACTACTGTTTCCTAGTCTTTTTTTTTTTTTTTTTTTTTTTTTACAGGGACAGAGAGTCAGAGAGAAGGATAGACAGGGACATACAGACAGGAATGGAGAGAGATGAGAAGCATCAATCATCAGTTTTTTGTTACGGCACCTTAGTTGTTCATTGATGCTTTCTCATATATGCCTTGATTGCGGGCCTTCAGCAGACTGAGTAACCCCTTGCTTGAGCCAGCAACCTTGGGTCCAAGCTGGTGAGCTTTTGCTCAAACCAGATGAGCCCGCGCTCAAGCTGGCGACCTCGGGGTCTCGAACCTGGGTCCTCTGCATCCCAGTCCAATGCTCTATACACTGCACCATCACCTGGTCAGGTCCTAGCTTTCTTTTGATTAACATTTTCCTGAAATCTTTTTCATCACTTTCCTATTTAATTTTTAATTTGTATTTATGAAATATTATAAACATTCAGAAAATATAATGCTAATGATATCTACGTACCAATCACAGGGATGGAATAAATGTCTATATCTTGCCCACGGGAGGATATTTTTAGTTCAAATTCATACAAAAGAGATGACACTTGCAAAAAAGCTACTGAATTAATAAAAAGGGCAGAAATCTATAGAGTAATTTTTCAAAATGAAGTAAGAAGACAATTGACAAAAGCAAATCTAAGAGGATGAGGGGGAAGGACAGACAAGTCTTAAGGTTATATATATACTAACCTAAAAATAATGCCTTCTAAGATATCAATGACTGTAATATATACCCCAATAAAAGAGATGAAAAAATAATGTAGAATCAATGAAATAAGGCACTAGCAATACAAGTCAGTGCTAAAACTATTAATACTCCATCATGGTGCACTGCTTGACTCTCTTGTGATAGACAAAAAGAAAAGAGAACAATGACATATCCCCACATCCCTCATGCAGTTAGCCAATTCTGATGACCCAACACAATTAGAAAATTGAGTACTTAGTTTCACTGGACCAGGTAAAAAGCGTTACTTTAAGTAACATGAATTAATAATTTTCGAAAACTCAAAATATATTTAGCATTAAAACTATATTGAGCCCTGGCCGTTTGGCTCAGTGGTAGAGCGTCGGCCTGGCGTGCAGAAGTCCCGGGTTCGATTCCCGGCCAGGGCACACGGGAGAAGCGCCCATCTGCTTCTCCACCCCTCCCCCTCTCCTTCCTCTCTGTCTCTCTCTTCCCCTCCCGCAGCCGAGGCTCCACTGGAGCAAAGATGGCCCGGGCGCTGGGGATAGCTCCTTGGCCTCTGCCCCAGGCGCTAGAGTGGCTCTGGTCGCAACAGAGCAACGCCCTGGAGGGGCAGAGCATCGCCCCCTGGTGGGCAGAGCTTCGCCCCCTGGTGGGCGTGCCGGGGGGGGGGGGGGGGGGGGTCCCGGTCGGGCGCATGCGAGAGTCTGTCTGACTGTCTCTCCCCGTTTCCAGCTTCAGAAAAATAAAAAAAAAAAAGAGAGAAGAAAAAAAAAAACTATACTGAATAGCCTGACCAGGCGGTGGCACAGTGAATAGAGCGTCGAACTGGGATGCGGAAGGACCCAGGTTCGAGACCCCAAGGTTGCCAGCTTGAGCGCGGGCTCATCTGGCTTGAGCAAAAAGCTCACTAGCATGGACCCAAGGTCACTGGCTTGAGAAAGGGGTTACTCAGTCTGCTGAAGGCCCGCAGTCAAGGCACATATGAGAAAGCAATCAATGAACACCTAAGGTGTCGCAACGAAAAACTGATGATTGATGCTTCTCATCTCTCTCCGTTCCTGTCTATCTATCCCTCTATCTGACTCTTTCTCTGTCCCTATAAAAAAAAAAACCCAAAAAAACTATATTGAATACAATTCACCTTACTGGGTGATTCCTAAGGCCCTGCAGAAATCTTAGAATCTGAGATCTTATCAACAGTAATTGTTAATTACAACAGTAATTATCATGTATTAAGAACTTAAATCCAGACACTGTATTTGGATACTTTTTAATATATCAATTAATTTGCTCCTCATAATTCCACAACTAAATCACATGATGCCTATTCTAGAGAGATAAAGAAAATGTAGAGACAAATAGATGAGTTGCCTGAAATCAAAAAACTAGTAAGTGGCAAATCCAGGTTTGAATTTCATTTCATATATGGCCTGTTCTTGTCTCTACCCTACACTACTTCTTTGA
Source organism: Saccopteryx leptura (assembly GCF_036850995.1). Lineage (NCBI taxonomy): Eukaryota > Metazoa > Chordata > Mammalia > Chiroptera > Emballonuridae > Saccopteryx > Saccopteryx leptura. The sequence goes on along the minus strand of NC_089505.1, from coordinate 125,715,084 downwards.
TGTTACTACATCTCCATTTTTCAGATTTTACCCGGAAATGTCAATATTTTGCTTTTAGCTAGTTCGTTGGGAAGGAGGAAAAATCAGACACCAGGACTTAACCAATACTTGACAAGGGCACCATCTAGTGGCAGACACTTTGCCACCAACAAGTCAAAGAAAAGTAGATGGAAAGGGAATGGTTTTTCAATCTTTGCTTTCCTCAGGTGGTTTTACACTGCTTTGCAACAAGTAGGGAGTCTTTACATTAACTCTTCTAGTCAAGAAATATAGGATCCTGGTAACACTGATGACTGAACAGGTTTTTGGAATAAGACAGACCCAACTTCAATTCCAGATTCACCATTTACTGTGTAACCTTGCAAAGTTACTAAAAGCAGTTTTGAGTCTCGGCCTCCTCACACATAAAATGAAGTAACACCATTTAACCTGATGGGATTATCACACGAATACATGTGAAAAATCATCTGGCACAGTGCCTAATTGTAAGAGCTTCCTCAATACCTACTGGTTCCTTTCCCTCTTCTCCTTTTATGTAGACTAAAACCACATGAATGTTTGCTTTTTTTTTTTTTAAGAAAACATATCATAAAACTGGCTCATGTGATTAAGATAACTTCCATAGCTCCTCTATATGTAAATTACAGTAAAGGCCAATTCTCCAATATTTATTCATTTTTTATAGTGAAAACTCACTATCAAGTAGAAAATTAGACAAGTTAAAATGGAGTAAGTACCTTCATTGCTGTACGTGACAAATGCTGTGGTAAGGCAGAGGAGGAGGGATGTGGATCAAGAAGGCTCCATAGAAGCAGCAATATTTGAAAAGTCTCTTAAAAGATGAGCTCACCAGACGAGGGCATAGAAAATTCCTGACATATTAAAAATACGTCAACTGGAAATATCGGGGGTACAATTTTGTAGATTGTATGTGTGTCTAACCACTATGCTGTATACCTGAAACTAATGCAAAATAATATGGAATGTAAACTGTAATTGAAAAATAAAAATTTTTAAGTATATCTTAAGAGCAATGAAAATGAAAAAACAGAATGAGGGAACACGAAGTACAGTGTAGTTGGAATATGGGATGGGATGCATGGAGAGGCGGGAGGAGATCTGCTGTTTAAGCTCATCTGAAGCCTGACCAGTAGGGGCACAGTAAGTACATCAAGTGACAACCTGGAACGCTGAGGTTGTGAGCTCCTAGTGCAGACTCATTAGCGCAGGTTGCTGGCTTGAGCAGGGGATTCCAAAGCTTGCCAGCTTGAGCCCACAAAAGGTCACTGGCATGGAAAGCTCAAGGTTGTTGGCCTCAGGAAGGGGGAACTGGCATGGCCCTGGTCAAGGCACATACAAGAAGCTCAATGTAGCCTTACCAAGCGGTGGCCTGACCAGAGCGTCGGCCTGGGACACGGAGGACCCAGATTTGAGACTCCAAGGTCACCAGCTTGAGCGCAGGCTTATTTGATTTGAGCAAGGCTCACCAGCTTGAGCCCAAGGTCGCTGCCTCGAGCAAAGGGTCACTCAGTCTGCTGTAGCCCCCCCCCCCACCCCCGTCAAGGCACATATGAGAAAGCAATCAATAAACAACTAAGGTGCCGTAACGAAGAATTGATGCTTTTCATCTCTCTCCCTTCCTATCTGTCCCTCTCTCTGACTCTCTGACTCTGTCACAAAATAAATAAAATTAAGATGCTTTAAAAAAAAAAGCTCAATGTACAACTGAAATAAAAGCAAGAGTTGATGTTTCTCACCTCTCTTATCCTCTCTCACCCTCCTTGTCTGTCTCTCACACACTCTCTTGTGCTCTCTCAAAATTAAAAAAAAAATTTTTTTAAGCTCATTTGGACTCTAGATATTAGATGCATTATCAGTCACCATCATTGTTACCATCATCCTCCATAGTAGTAATATATTAGCTGTGTACTATGCGCAAAACCCTATGCATATATAATTGCTAAGCCTCACAACAACCTTAAGTGGAGAAGAGACTGTTTCATGATGTGGACTCTCAAGCCAGCTCCTGCTAGATCTGGGCCAGAACAGAAATTGTTTCCCATAAATCCCCTCAGACACTGTCTGAGCAGCCCCTGCCCTATACTGCTAGGTGTGCTAGCTCAGGCTGGTGGCTGGAACAGGCTTTTGCATCAAAGCATTTCCCCCTTATCTGCGGTGGATCATATCCCAGTACCTCTATCCATTTGCTTTGTTCTATATATTAGCAACTGCCGTGCAGAACAGATGATATCCATGCTGCATTGCCACCTCATATCTAAGTTCCCTTAATAGACTCAATGTAATGCTGGAGTTGTCAGCCTCCTTTTTCGTCTCTCAGGAAATATCCCCAATACCCTATAAATTATACAATGTTCTTTTCACACAGATTAGGAACTTTGCCCATAGGCACAGAGTCAGTACTGGGTAGAACTGAATGAGACTCAGCCCCAGGTCTCTCTCATTACTTCTACTATGCCAGTGGCCCCAAATTTGGCTGTACAACATGATCTGGAGGATGTGTTTAAAAATAAAAGTTCCTGACCCTATTCTAAAACAGCATGTCTATAGAGTATGATTTGAGAACCTATATTATAAACAAACTCCCCAGATGTTTCTTAAATAGAAATCCAAATAGCAGTCCAGCTTTTTTAAAAATAAAGTTGACTCTTGAATAACAAGGGTTTGAACTGTGTGGGTCCACTTAGTCACAAATTGTTTTTCAATAAATACTATAAATGTATTTTCTCTTCCTTGTGATTTTTTTTATTTTTTATTTATTATTATTTTTTTATTTTTTACAGAGACAGAGAGTGAGTCAGAGAGAGGGATAGACAGGAACGGAGAGATGAGAAGCATCAATCATTAGTTTTTCATTGCGCGTTGCAACACCTTAGTTGTTCATTTATTGCTTTCTCATATGTGCCTTGACCGTGGGCCTTCAGCAGACCAAGTAACCCCTTGCTGGAGCCAGCGAACTTGGGCTCAAGCTGGTGGAATTTTGCTCAAACCAGATGAGCCCGTGCTCAAGCTGGCGACCTCGGGGTCTCGAACCTGGGTCCTCTGCATCCCAGTTCTACGCTCTATCCACTGCACCACCACCTGGTCAGGCCTCTTCCTTGTGATTTTAACATTTTCTTTACTTTAGCTTACTTTACTATAAGACTGAAGCATATAATATATATAACATACAAAATATGTGTAATGTTATTGGTAAGGCTGTGGTCAACAGTAGTTAAACTTTGGGAGAGTCAAAATTTATATGCAGATGTTTAACCACATGGAAGAAGGTCAGTGCCCCTAACCTCTGCATTATCAAAGGTCAACTATACCTCAAAGCCTCTTTTTTTTTTTTTTGACAGAGACAGAGAGAGGGACAGACAGACAGAAAGGGAGAGAGATGAGAAGCATCAATTCTTTGTTGCGGCACCTTAGTTGTTCATTGATTGCTTTCTCATATGTGCCTTGATGGGGGGGAGGAGGCTACAGAAGACTGAGTGACCCCCTTGCTCAAGTCAGCAACCTTGGGCTCAAGCTGGTGAGCCTTGCTCAAACCAGATGAGCCTGCATTCAAGCTGGCGACCTTGGGATTTCGAACCTGGGTCCTCCATGTCCCAGTCCGACGCTCCATCCACTGTGCCACTGCCTGGTCAGGCTCAAAGCCTCTTAACACACACACAGTACTAATTAATAGCTTCCATCTATGTACCAGGTACCTAATACTTAAAAAATTCTACAAGGGAAGAAATATAATACTTGCTTTAAAGAGAAAACTCAAGCTCAGGAAGCTTACAGATAATTTCCCTCTTCCAGTCAATAAAGCCAAGAGCAAAAATAAGATTCAAACACAGTATGTCTGGTTCTGTGTGGTAAGAAGAATTCTGTCCCTCACCCCACCCCATAACTCTAGCCCCTGCATCATCTCCTCCACTTTGCATGTGAGTAGAAACTGTGAATGATGAGATCTCACTGCAGTGACTATGTTACAGGATGAGTTATTAATGGATTGGTTATATAGCAAAAGGGAGATTACCTGGTGGGTATACCCTAATCACACACATGTGGCCTTTTATTTATTTATCAGGAATTTTAAACTTATTTTTTAATTACAACTTAAATTTAATATTATTTTGCATTAGTTTTAGGTGTACAGCATAGTGATCAGACAACCATATAGTTTAACTTTACAAAGCGTTCCTCCAATATTTCTAGTACCCACCTGGCACCACACATAGTATTTACAATATTACTGACAATATTCCACACGTTGTACAATACTTTACATCCCTATGACTATTCTGTAATTACCCATTTGTACTTCTTAATCTTTTCACCTTTTTCACTCAGTCCCCCAACCCTCCTTCCCTCTGGCAGCCATCAGTCTGTTCTCTGTATCTATGAGTCTGGTTCAATTTTGTTTATTTTGTTCTTTAGATTACACATATAAGTGAAATCACATGGTATTTGTCTTCCTCTGACTTCTTTCACTTAGCATAATATCCTCTAGGTCAGCGGTTCTCAACCTGTGGGTTGCGACCCCGGCGGGGGTCCAACGACCAAAACACAGGGGTAGCCTAAAGCCATCGGAAATACATTTTTTTTATTTTTATTTTTGCATTCCTCTGAAGCTGGAAACGGGGAGAGATAGTCAGACAGACTCCCGCATGCGCCCGACCAGGATCCACCCGGCACGCCCACCAGGGGCTACGGTCTGCCCACCAGGGGGCGATGCTCTGCCCCTCCGGGGCGTCGCTCTGTTGCGACCAGAGCCACTCCAGCGCCTGGGGCAGAGGCCAAGGAGCCATCCCCAGCGCCCAGGCCATCTTTGCTCCAATGAAGCCTTGGCTGCGGGAGGGGAAGAGAGAGACAGAGAGGAAGGAGAGGGGGAGGGGTGGAGAAGCAGATGGGTGCCTCTCCTGTGTGCCCCGGCCGGGAATCGAACCCGGGACTTCTACACGCCAGGCCGACGCTCTACCACTGAGCCAACCGCCCAAGGCCGGAAATACATATTTTATTTAAAAATTTATTGTGTTTGGTCATTCGACCCCCGCCGGGGTCGCGACCCACAGGTTGAGAACCGCTGCTCTAGGTCCATCCATCCTGCCACAAATGGCCAAGTAGTATTCCATTGTATATATGTATTCCATTGTATATATGTACCACATCTTTTTTTATCCACTTGTCTATTAATGAGCATTTGGCTCGGTTCCATATTGTGGCTATTGTAAATATTGCTGCAATGAATATATGGGTGCATTTAGTCTTTCTAAGGTTTCTTCAAATATATATATTTATATATATCCAGAAGTGGAGTTGCTGGATCATAAAGGAGGTCCATTATTAATTTTTTGAGGACACTCCATATTGCTTCCATAGTGGCTGCACCAATCTGCATCCCTACCAACAGTGCACAAGGGTTCCCTTTTCTTCACATCACATGAGGCCTTTTAAATGAAGGCTGTTTTCTGCAGCTGGGATCAGAATGAGAAGTCAAATTCAGAATACTAGAAGGATTTAATGTGGCATGCTGACTTGAAGACAGAGGGGCTGCCTAACAAGGAGTATGTGAAGCAGATCTCAGCTGACAGCCAGCAAGAAAACAAGGACCTCAGTCCTGCAACAAGGAACTGAATTCTACCAACAACCTGAATGACTTTGGAAGCGAATTCTCCCTTGGATTCTTCCTCACAGCCTCCAGATGAGAGCCCAAGCTGCTCAATCCCTTGATTTCAGCTCTGTGAGACCTTTAGCAGAGAACCCATCTTAGATGCCCGATCTACAAAACTGTGAGATAATAAACGGGTGTGGGTTTTTAAATTGTGGTAAAATACACAATACATATAATATAAAATTTACTATTCAAATATGTTTAAGTGTTCTGTTTAGTAGTATTAAGTGCATTCACATTATGTATGACCAGATGGTCTCAAGAACTTTTTCATCTTCCCAAATAGAACTTCTGTACCCGTTAAACAAGAACTCCCCAAATCCCCTGCTTCCAACCACCGGAAACCACCATTCTGCTTTCTGTCTCCATGAATTTGACTACTCTAGATACCTCATGTATGTAAAATCATACAGTATTTACTGTTAATGATGGGCTTATTTCACTCAGCATAATATCCTTAAGATACTATGACCTGTGTCAGAATTTTCTTCCTTTTTGAGGTTAAATAATACTCCATTACATGTACCCCATTTTGTTCATCTATCCAGCCATCAAATGGACACTGAGTGCTTCCAGCTATATAGGCTATTGTGAGTAATGCTTCTATGAACATCAATGTGCAAAATATCTGTTTGTGTCTCTACTTTCAATTCTTTTGGATACACACAGAATGGAGCAAGGTAGGTTTATAGTTGTTCATACAGAAAATAATATAATAAATAATACAAGAATAAACTCTGTGTTCCGCATGTTTTACCACACCCTGTAAATATAAATTGAATGTTGTTTTAAGTCAATTCATTATCTTGAAATTGAGTAAGTGAAAGGAAATAATCAAGCTTTATCCTATCTATCTGAACTGTACCACTGGGCAACCAACTAATAAATGAAGTGTCTTCATATGTAGTTTTCTGATAAGAATTAAAACAAAGTGATAAAATGTCATAATTTTGCAACCCCAAATAAGTTAATTAATCTAGGTGCAGAGCATCGATAGTGCTAATATCAATAAAGAGCAAAAACCAGACCTTATGGCCTGACCAGAGGTGGCACAGTGGATACAGCATCAACCTGTGACACTGAGGTCCCAGGTTCAAAACCACAAGGTCACTGGCTTAGCACAAGCTCACCAGCTTAAGCCCTAAGTCGTTGGGCTGAGCAAGGGATCACTGGCTTGGATAGAGCCGCCCGGTCAAGTCATAGATGAGAAGCAATTAATGAACTAAAGTGCTGCAACTACTAGTGGATGCTTCTCATCTCTCCCTTCCTGTAGGTTTGTCTCCCAATAAAACAAACAAAACCAGACATATGTGCAAGCTGATAAAAGAACACACCACCACCCCACCTATATAGTCTTGCCAAAAGGATCAAACCTGGGTCTGATCCAGGCTCTGGATCCCACTACCAATGTGCAGGAAAAGCAGAGGCAGAGGAACATGCTGAACTGCTGCAATCAGTTAAATCTAAAACTACAGACAACTCATACCGGTCAAAGGGTCTGGATAGATAAATTACTTTTTTTTAATGGTCAAGATAAAAATATAAAATTTAGGAATTTAAAATAAGACATGATTTCTAGAATGGAAGAGGGCTGACTTCAGGAGACAGGGAGGGTGCTGTAACTGGAATAGGACACATAAAGAGGCTTCCGGGCAGCTGGCAAGATGTATTTCTTAACCTGAGTGGTAGTCACAGGGGTTAATAATTAATTAAGCTGTATTTAAAAGAAAAAAATATTGCATTAACTGAAACAATGAGATAGTGGCCCAAGTTCAGATTGAATTCAAGTGAAGGGCTGTCTCAACACAGCTCTGCCAAAGACTCACTATTGAGTCTATCTCAAGCCAAGAAAGCAGTTAATACCAGACTGAGTGGTGACTAAGGTCAAAAGCAAGTGCTTAGAAAAGCAATTAAATAAAAAAGACAAAAGGAAAACCAAACGAAAGATAAGAAAAAGTAAACATTTTTAAAAAATCATTACGCTATCACATATACACCATCATCTGCTCAAAATAAGCCTGTCTCAGTCCCATCCTGTAACTCCACCATATTTACACCTATCTTGGTGCCAAAATTTGTCCATTTGAATTTGGTGTCTTTCTCAGTTACTGACTACTTCTAATAAATGCAATAATACAGTCACATCTTCAAAAGTAAGGGTACAGAAAAAAGATAGCAGAAAGAAAGCAAAAGGAGCCTGAAGAAGAAAAGGCTAGAAGCTGATTCACCTAGTTAAGATAGAGCCAGCCTTTCCTTAGGTACAATGGAGACTGAAACTATCCCCAAACCTGCCTTCTTTCTTGCCTTTACCTACTTGGACAATGGTGGAAATGGAACTAGCAATTAAAAGCAGCGCGAAGCTATTGGCCTGCACTGCAATAAGGCAGCCACTAGCCACAGGGAACTGTTAGGCACCTGAAGCACAGCTAGTCTGAACTGGGATGTACCATAAGTGTAAAGACACACTGGATTTGGAAGACTTAGTATTTAGAAAAGAATGTAAAATATCTTATTAATAATATTTTATTGATTACATGTTGAAATAATATTCTAGATATAGTGGCCTAAACATATATTATTAAAATTAACTTCACCTGTTTCTGGCTCCTGTTTAATTGTGGCTACTGTAAAATTAATGTATATATGTAGCTCACATTTTATTTCTACTGGACATCACTGCTACATCAACCATTTTTAAACAATGTTAAACAGAAAGAACAAAGAAGCTAAAAGTGGGAATTTTTCAGAGTTTTTTCTACTGTTTGCTCTACCACCAACACTACAACTCATTTTCCAGCCCTGTCCCTGATATTAAAACCAAAATTAAACAAACAAACAAAAAAAATCAGGAGCTACGTTAAGTCATGGGCACACCATTAATTCATGGGCCAAAACAACAATGCCCTGGTTCTGGCAATGACCAGCAGTTACCATGGAGAAATATCATTTTTTCTCTCTAAACTTTAGTTGCTTGCCTAACAAAAACTAAACTAAATTTAGACTTCCATGATTCTGTAAGTTTTTTTCTTCTTTCAGAATTGGTTTACATAAAAATACTGCCCTGGCCAGGTGGCTCAGTTGGTTAGAGCATCATCCCAATACAGCCAAGTTGAGAGTTCGCTCCCTGGTCAGGGCACATGCAGAATCAACTTCTGAATACATTAGTGGGTAGAACAAGTTGATGTTTTTCTCTCTCTCCCTCTGCCCTTCTTCTCTCTCTCAAAAGTCAATTAAAATAAATAAATAATGAATAATACTCACTCTGAGTCTAACACATCCTCGGCGAGAGCCTCTCATCATTTTGTCCTTGGACTAAAAGAAAAACAGAAGCATTCAGTGAATAAAGATTTATTGATTGTTTTTAGAATCACCTAGGAATTAAGAGACAAAATTTATAATAATATCTCTCCTTTCTCCCCATTTCCCTTCCCCCCAAATCACTTAGAGAAAGGAGCTAAGTTTAAAATGAAAATGTTTTACAGTCTATAAAAATCAACCTCTAGAGTTTTATGTATACCTTTAATGAACAATATATTTATATTAAACTATAATTTTCATTCTTTCATCATGCACCTTAACTCTAGACCAGTATTCCTCATCTTTTAGTGAATTTGAGAATCACCTGGGGAACAAGAATCGCTCCTAGATGAATGTGACTTAGGAAGACAGACGACCACGTTCTGAGGAACATTGCTATAGCTTTATCTCTGCAATTCCCCAAATGGGTCACATTTTTTGCTGCTGAGATTTTTCATCCAATGTTCCTCAGTTTGGAATATCCTTAAGCCTGACATTTTGCCTGGCTAAATGTCACTGATCATACATGTGCCTTATTACCTCTGCCTGGTTTGAACTCCCATCCCTGGGCTCCCTGAGTCTTCTGTATATTCCCCCAGCCGTGGCCTGTACCACCCTGTGCTATATGGCTAATTAACTTGTCGGGTTCACAGACAAACAGGGGGTAGGAACTGGGTCTGATTTATGCTTCAGAACAGTGTCTGCAACATATTAGGTGCTCCAAAAATATATACTGATGAAACATTGCTTACCCTTTATGTCTCTCCTACTGGACTGAGCCAAGTAAAGGCTATCTTCTGCACAATAAGCCCTATGTTAACATTCAGTATATATTTCTAAAAATAAACTAGTCATGTATAATAAAATAAAATAAAACCTTAAATAATCAAAGTTTTCAAAATACTCAATACCTCAACAATCGGTACTTTTCTGTACTCCCCTATGCAAGAAAGAAAAGAAGCCAGTATCATGGCGCTATGATTTAAAAAAATTGTCCTACTTTAAACCATTGATGCCTTACATCCAAAGTACTGAGCCACAGACAAACTTCCAGTTATAAGCTAACTATTTTCTAGGGATTTCATGTACCATAGTGACATAGTTAACAATACTGTATTGTAATACTTGGAAAGTTGCTAAGGGAGTAGACCTTAAAAGTTCTCACCACAAACACACAAAAAAAGATAACTAAGTGTGATGGCAGATGTGTTAACTAACATTATTGTGGTAATCATTTTGCAATATATGTATATCAAATCATTACACTGTATACCTTAAACTTGCACAATGTTACCTACCAGTTATATCTTTATAAAGGTGGAAAAATACAATATTTCTCCAGGTCTGTACATAAAGATCTGTCTTATCCTACTCAGTGACTGAAGTACATTCTATGAAAATAGGTGTACAGCAAGGATTTTTGAAATATGCACTGACTTCTTTTCTTTTAGACTGTCAAATTAAAAAATGACAAAAGCCAACACAACCAAAGCTGTTTGGCCCTGACCAGACAGCATAGTTGGTTAGAACATCATCCTGATATGTCAAAGTTGCTGGTTCAAGCCCAGGTCAGGGCATATACAATCATCAGCCGATGACTATGTAAATAAATGGAACAACAAATGGATGTCTCTCTCCTCCTTCCTCTCTCTTTAAAATAAATAAATAAAAATAATTTTTTTAAAAGGCCTTTAAAAAATAACAATAGCCATTTAGTGTGAATAAATCAAAATTAAAATATATATATATATATATATATATTTTTTTTTTTTTTTGGTCAGATTAGGAAAAAACATATTTTCTGGTGTGTTGCAGAATTTTAGCCAACTAGTTTATGTGTGCCATGAAATGAAAAAGGTTGAAAATTGCTTAATTAAATCAATATAATAGAATTAGAAATCTAGAAATAAACTTAATACAGTTTTGAGCAACTGCTTTTGACAAGGATGCCTAGACCATTAGATTAGTCTTGCCAAGAAAGGGTGCTGATACAACTGGATGGATATACCAATGTGAAAAGAATGAAATTGGGCCCCTACCCCACATCATATAAATACATTTAACTACTAATAAGTTAAAACTATAAAACTCTTAGAAGAAAACACAATTATAAACTTTGTTATCTTCAATTAGGCAATGGTTTCTTAGCTATGACACCAAAAGCATAGGCAAACAAAATACAGTTGACCCTTGAGCTGAGGTTTGAACTGTGAGGGTCCACTTATACACACAAACCCGTATTGCTCAAAGGTCAATTTTTGATCCTCAATTAAGAATCTTCATATGGAGAAGAGCAACTTAAGGTATAGGGGGATTTTTCCCTGGTCAAAGAGCTCGATTGGTTAGAATGTCGTCCCAAAACGTAAAGGTTGAGGGCTCAATCCCTGGTCAGGGCACCTACAGGAACAGATCAATGTTTCGGTCTGTTTCTGTCTCTCTCTCTCCCTTCCTCTAAAATCAATTTTTAAAAAAATTATATGGGATTTTGACTGCAGAGGGCTCAGCACCCCTAACCTCTGTGTTGTTCAAGGGCCAACTGTAAATAAAATGAACATTATCAATCTTAAAAGCATTTATGCTTTAGCCCTGGCCGGTTGGCTCAGTGGTAGAGCATCGGCCTGGTGTGCAGAAGTCCCGGGTTCGATTCCTGGCCAGGGCACACAGGAGAAGCGCCCATCTGCTTCTCCAACCCTCCCCCTCTCCTTCCTCTCTGTCTCTCTCTTCCCCTCCCGCAGCCAAGGCTCCACTGGAGCAAAGATGGCCAGGGCGCTGGGGATGGCTCCTTGGCCTCTGCCCCAGGCGCTAGAGTGGCTCTGGTCGCGACAGAGCGACGCCCCAGAGGGGCAGAGCATCGCCCCCTGGTGGGCAGAGCGTCGCCCCTGGTGGGCATGCCGGGTGGATCCCGGTCGGGCGCAAGTGGGAGTCTGTCTGACTGTCTCTCCCCGTTTCCAACTTCAGAAAAATACAAAAAAAAAACACAAACAAACAAACAAAAAAAAGATTTATGCTTTAAAAAATACTTTCAAGAAAGTGAAAAAATAAGCCCTGGAATGGAGGAAAATTTTTGCAAATCATATATCTAGTATGGGACTAGCTCCCAGAATATATAAAAAATGCGTACAACTCAACAATAAAGACCAGATTAAAAATGGGTAAAGGGGCCTGACCAGGCGGTGGTACAGTGGACAGAGTGTCGAACTGGGACGCTGAGGACCCAGGTTCAAAACTCCAAGGTCACCAGCTTGAGCACGGGATCAGACATGACACCATGGTCACTGGCTTGAGCCCAAAGGTTGCTGGCTTAAGCCCAAGGTCATCTGCCTTGAGCAAGGGGTCACTCGCTCTGCTGAAGTCCCCTGGTCAAGGCATATATGAGAAGGCAATCAAAGAACAACTAAGGAGACTAAGGAGCCATAACAAAGAATTGATGCTTCTCATTTCTCTCTTTCCTGTGTCTGTCCCTATCTGTCTCTCTCTCTGTCACCCCCCAAAACACCAAAAATGGGTGGGGGGGGCAAAGGATTTTTTAAAAAATGAGTAAAGGATTTGAATAGACATTTCTCCTAAGAAAACCAAATTAACAAGACAATTTCAGCTGGTGACAGTGTTAAAAAAAAAATAGTGTGATGATAAGAAAGTTGTTGTGGGGGAAAGGGGTTCTACTTTAACTTAGATGATTTTGGAAGACTGAAGAGTTGATATTTGAGCTGAGATTTGAATGAGCGGAGCCAGCCAAGTCAAGACTTTTGGGGGGAAGTTCCAGGCAGAAGGACTAGCAGGAAATAATTCATCAGCAGGCTTACTCTCCCATTCTCAGCAAGGGCTATTTCTAATTTTCTCCACTCTCTCACCAGGCACACTGTCCTTCAGCACATTTTCAACTGGTTTTCTCATGAGCATTTCAAACTCAACCTGTCTAAAACTAACTCATGATTTTCTCTCTCAACTATCTTTCTTCCATTAAAAGTCTCCTCATTTTTGTCTCCTAAAATCTCTCAAAACCTTCCATTTAACTGCACTATCACCACCCAATTCCAGATCTCTACAATCTGTCCGTTATCTTCTACCCTTCTCCATCTATACTCCTCACCTCCAATCTTTCTCCACAGTAGTCAGAGGAGTCTTTTCAAAACATAGATCTAGGGTTACTTCCTTGAGTAAAAAACAAGTAAGAAAAAAAACCCACTTCGATGGCTCTCCATTGCTCTAAGGATTAAAACCAAATTTCTTAATCTAATCTCTACAGGGACCCCAGCAGTAGCCTGACCAGTGTACCTCTAAAATCCCCATCATTACTGTGCCCAGTCTTTCCTTCCCCGAACCAGCCAAGTCACCTTCTGGTCTTAGAACTTTTACATATAGATCATTCCCACTGCCCGAGTTGTCTTTTACTCATCTGCCTTCACTTCCTAACTGGCTAATTCCTACTCATCCATCATTTCCTCAAAAAGGGAAGCTTTATCTTAACCCCTGGATGAGAAGTCCCACTACCTGCATGATATTCTCATCTAACACCCGTTTCCTTTACAGTACTGGAGGCGGGGGGGGGGGGGGGAGCTCCCTGGATTTCTCAACAGTCCTCTAACATTTCCACATACCACAAGGATTACATCTGTTGTTTTCTCCAACTTGAAAGGATAATAAAAACTTTTTATTTCCCAGCCTGACCAGGCGGTGGCGCAGTGGATAGAGTGTTGGACTGAGATGTGGAGGACCCAGGTTCGAGACCGTGAGGTCGCCAGCTTGAGCGCGGGCTCATCTGGTTTGAGCAAAAGCTCACCAGCTTGGACCCAAGGTCACTGGCTCCAGCAAGGGGTCACTCAGTCTGCTGTAGCCCCACGGTCAAGGCACATATGAGAAAGCAATCAATAAACAACTAAGGTGTCGCAACGAAAAACTGATGCTTGATGCTTATCTCTCTCCATTCCTGTCTGTCTATCCCTCTCTCTGACTCTCTGTCTCTGTAAAAAACAACAAAAAACAAAAAAACAACTTTTTTGCCTGACCAGGCAGTGGCGCAGTGGATAGAGCATAGGACTGGGATGCAGAGGACCCAGGTTCAATACCCCGAGGTCGCCAACTTGAGCGTGGGCTCATCTGGTTTGAGCAAAAGCCCACCAGCTTGAACCCAAGGTCAGTGGCTCCAGCAAGGGGTTACTCGGTCTGCTGAAGGCCCACGGTCAAGGCACATATGAGAAAGCAATCAATGAACAACTAAGGTGTTGCAACGCACAATGAAAAACTAATGATTGATGCTTCTCATCTCTCCGTTCCTGTCTGTCTGTCCCTGTCCATCCCTCTCTCTAACTCACTCTCTGTCTCTGTAAAAAATAAATAAAATAAAATAAAAAACAAATAACTTTTTATTTCCCAGAGAAGACCAAACGATTATAGACTGGAGTAGGTCCCTAAGCTAAGCCCCCAAGATGACATGAACAGGGGAGCAGCTATCTTCCTAGGTGTTTATGTCCCTACCCTCCTCCCTCAAAATGAAGACCCAGAACTTGGAAAGTTCTCTAAGTTATAAACCCAGGAGGTTAACTGGCTCCAAGTGAGATTTTTTGCATACCAAAGGGTTGGAGTTAGGATTTAGGCTATTATCTTTTTAAGGAAATACTTTCAGAGGTGAGGAGAACAATTGCCTCTTTCCACGTGGTAAAGCAGAGAAATCGCATTCTTCCTCATTCCACAAGGTTACTTGGCCTCACCTGTAGGACAACTGACCTGGTTTTTATGCTGTTGCCCAAGGAGTGAGGACTAGGGCAGAGGCAGCCCAATACATTTATGAAATCTGTCTCTGATCCCAAATACTTTGCATGTGCATTCAGGCTAAAATTAATAAAAGTGAATATTTTAAAACCCATCAAATATTTAAACTATAATTAAACAAATCTAAAATTACTATTTAAAATTCATCATCCCTGCTAGCCTATAAATTCCTGGGGAATAATAACATAGTATAGTATACAGACTCAAAAAATACTTGTTTAATGAATGAATAGGAAGAATATAGATAAGTGCAGATAACCATTTTAAATTTATCTTTCCGAAATTAAATTCACAAACTAGTTTGGAATGTACCTTTCTTAGGCTCAGTTCATGTCAGGGATACTTGTATCTCTCTCTCACTCCAAACCCATCCACCACTACCATCACACATACACAGACTTCCCATGACCACATTAGGAAAAAGGACAAAAAGCCCAGCAGACTAACAAAAAGTATAAATCATATTAAATATTATCTATAAACTAGTTAAAAGTAAATAGATTTCAGTCCTGCCCAGGTGGCTTAGTGGATAAAGCGTTGACCTGGCACTCCAGAGGTTATGGGTTCCACCCCTGTCAGGGCACGTAGGAGAAGCAATCAATGAGTACACAACTAAATGGAACAACTAAGTGAAACGAGTTGATGCTTCTCCCCTCTCCCCCGCTATGTCAGGGCACATCAGGAAGCAAATACTTTTTATTTTTAGGTTTTATTTATTCATTTTTAGAGAGAGAGGAGAGAGAGAGAGAGGAGAGAGAGAAAGAGGAGAGAGACGGGGCAGAAGCAGGAAGCATCAACTTCCATATGTGCCTTGACCGCACAAGCCCAGGGTTTCAAACTGGCAACCTCAGTGTTCCAGGTTGATGCTTTATCCACTGTGCCACCACAGGTCAGGCCAGGAAACAAATACAAGCTGATGCTTCTGTTCCTCCCCCACTTTCTCTATCTCCCCTCTCTCTAAAATGAATAAAATTGTTTTAAAAAATAAATAAAATTGAAATATATATATATATAATATACACACACACACACACATACACACACACTACATACATGTGGACTTAAACATAAAGAGTTGTCAGGAAAGCTATTCTCCAAAACATAGAAATAGTAGGATTTCAGGTGGGACTGTTCTTCCTTCTACTGTATACATTTCAACTATTGTTTCAATTTTTTAAATTAAGAGTATGCTGTCGGCCCTGGCCAGTTGGCTCAGTGGTAGAGCATCGGCCTGGCGTGCAGGAGTCCCGGGTTTGATTCCTGGCCAGGGCACACAGGAGAAGCGCCCATCTGCTTCTCCATCCCTCCCCCTCCCCCTCTCCTTCCTCTCTGTCTCTCTCTTCCCCTTCCGCAGCCAAGGCTCCACTGGAGCAAAGTTGGCCCAGGCGCTGAGGATGGCTCTGTGGCCTCTGCCTCAGGCGCTAGAATGGCTCTGGTTGCAACAGAGCGACACCCCAGATGGGCAGAGCATCGCCCCCTGGTGGGCGTGCTGGGTGGATCCCGGTTGGGCACATACGGGAGTCTGACTGCCTCCCCATTTCCAGCTTCAGAAAAAAATACAAAAAAAAAAAAGAGTATGCTGTCATCTCTTCAAGAACAATAAAACTAGCCTGACTGGCAGTGGTACAGTGGATAGAGCATCAACCCGGGATGCTGAGGACCCAGGTTTGAAACCTCAAGATCACTGGCTTGAGTGCAGCGTCAACAGATTGAGTGTGGGATTATATACAAGACCCCATCCCGTGCTCGCTGGCTTGAAGCCCAAGGTCATTGGCTTGAGCAAGGGGTCATTGGGTTGGCTGAAGCCTTCAGTCAAAACACATGAAAAGCAATATATGAACAACTAAAGTGCCACAACTACGAGTTGATGCTTCTCATCTCTCTCCCTTTCTATGTCTCTCTCTCACTAAAAAACAAAAAACAACAACAACCATTGAACTGTATACTTCAAATAGATGATATATGAACTATATCTCAATAAAACAAAAAAAAAAGAACAAAGATCAACAGGCAATCCAAAAATTTACCAAAAATTTTTCATATGAAATGTTACAACTAAGATGGCCAGTTACTGTATTACAAAATAAATGTTCTTAAAATAAACAACAAAAGTCCATACATAAAAAGGAAGCAGTTGAAGGCCCTGGCCGGTTGGCTCAGCGGTAGAGCGTCGGCCTGGTGTGCGGGGGACCCAGGTTCGATTTCCGGCCGGGGCACATAGGAGAAGTGCCCATTTGCTTCTCCACCCCTCCCCCTCTCCTTCCTCTCTGTCTCTCTCTTCCCCTCCCGCAGCCAAGGCTCCATTGGAGAGGAGAAAGTAAATAAAGGAAAAATCTATACACCGAGGCCCTCAAAAATTTGTGAGCAGATAGAATCCAGATCATGCAAGGATTACCTCTTCCAATATGATGGGGAAGGATGCAGGCAAGGAGAAGCAGAAAGTAGGTATACACTAATAAGTAGGGTCACAAGGCATTGAGAGTGTTCCCACCAGACAGACACTGTTGTCTGTGGGAAGCATGGCATCTTCTGAGTGATGGAGGAAAGAGGAGGGTTGAGAGAATTGTAGAGAAAGTTGCAAGAATGACAAATCAAACAGTCACCCAATATGTTAATTATCTATCTATGCCATAACATCAAGGCTGAAATAGAATACAAGAAATAAAAAAAAGTGGACAACCTTAGCACAAAGGCTTAATGTGAACCAAACTCCAGGAAATAGAAAATCAACTTTCATAATAATCTTAACATTGTCAAATGAATGGGAAAAAATTATTACCTATCTCAAAATAATTTCCTTGAATATGATTCCATTTATACGAATCCATGTACCATGTAAACTTAACTTTTTTTTTTTTTGTATTTTTCCCGAAGTGAGAAGCGGGGAGGCAGTCAGACTCCGCATGTGCACGACTGGGATCCACCCGGCATGCCCACCAGGGGGCGATGCTCTGCCCATCTGGGGCGTTGCTCCCTTGCGGCTGGAGCTATTCTAGCGCCTGAGGCGGAGGCTCTGGGGCGCTTCTCCTGTGTGTCCTGGCAGGGAATTGAACCCAGGACTTCCACACACCAAGCGGGGCTGACACTCTACTGCTGAGCCAGCTGGCCAGGGCTATCACCTTAACTTTTGCCAAAAAAGTTGATTCCTTTTTTTTTTGTAAGGAAGTTCAAACTAGTCTAAGGAAAGAATCCTCTATAAATAAAAAGGAAAGCAATTGATTGGGATGGCCATTTGTTATTCTCTAACCCTAATCCTTAACCTAAATCACCTGTACATGTTCAACTTTGATTGGGATTATATAATTATTTGAAATCTAATCCTAAAACAATTGCCACATATAGGAATGGCATATTTAAGAACAACTCTACTTCTGTCATTCCACAAATTATTACCATTAACAAAACTGTAAGCAAAAGAAGAACTGACTGCAAAAGCTCCCACTCAAGGGAATATGTTCAACAGGCTCTGGATGATTAAACAAAAGCCACTGTTGCTAATGTAAACTCAGTCAAGTTTACATAAATCATGGAAACGCAAAACTTACAGGCCTGGACAAGCAACAATTCCAAAACAGCCTTCTGCATCTCATCTCTAAGCCTTATCTGAAGGACCTTGGACATTCTTTCATTCACAATGAGCACAATGTGCCCCATTACAGGGCTTGAAGATTATAATGCCCAGTACTGCCATCAAAGAGTGCACAAGCTTGCTGTACCGATGAAGAATGTACTAGAGATATGGCTTGTTAATTGTAACAGACGTAAAATGATTAAATGCCAAAAGATTTATATAAGCAAAACTCAAAGGTATTAGAACAGGGAAAAATCAAGTTTGGATAGAGTGTTCAAGGAAAACAAAAGATATAAGATTTCCACATACTTCTTCCCACTTGATACTACTTACCATTTTAGGAGGGTTTTTTTTAATTTTTTTTTTTTTATTAATTTTAGAAAGGAGAGAGAGAGGGAGAGAGAAAGAGAGGAGACAGAGAGAGAAAAGGAGGGGAGGAGCAGGAAGCATCAACTCCATATGTGCTTTGACCAGGCAAGCCCAGGGTTTCAAACCAGCAACCTTAGCATTTCCAGGTCGACACTTTATCCACTGCACCACCACAGGTCAGGCTATTTTAGGAGATTTTTGTTTTCTTTTCAGGGCATCTAGATTAGATACAATTTTTATTTTGTTCTTTTCATAATTCTAAAAATTCTTTATTACATTTAGACTATTAACACATACCATGTCAACTTAATAAGAATCACATTTGATATATTCATAAACAGTTTATTTAGAAAATAAATTTACTTTTAATTGTTTGATGGCAGTGGTGCTGATATTTTTCTAAGAAAAGTAGAGGCTACCTCTATTAAATCTTTGCAAGAGAAATATATATATCTAAGCTCTTCAAAAATCTAAAATGCAAAAATTAGATGGCAGGTTTTTGATAATCTTCTAGACATTGCCAAGGACTGCCAAAACACTTAAATGTGTTTTAAAATGCAAAGTCATTATGAGTCTTCCAATCAGTATGTAATTGCAAAGAACACAGAACTTCTCTAATGCTTCTTTTTCTAGGAATAGCTTGAGTAGTCCAGGTAACTTACTAATTCATTGTTTCTAATTTTTTCTCCAAAATGTTACAAAAGCAATACAAATCAAGAAAGAGTTAAACATGTACCGGTAATGATTAAATAAACCATATTTTGGATTCTCAACTAGTTCCTCGTACAACATGATTAACCTTTAACATTTCCCTAGTTGGACCTTTATCCAGTTCCCAAGGCCACGGATGTAAATCTTTACATTCCTTAAGTGTGGATTCTATCCTCATTTTTAACTCAGACCTTGCTTCCTATTCCCTACAACATTTATTTAACTAGACTCCTACAGTATTTTAGAAGCCCTTTCCATATCCCTCTCTGTCTCTTTCACAGTCAAATGTCTTAAATTTCTCCATTTCTGTACCTATTTATTCTTCAAACTACTACAATCTGCCTTCTACACGCACTGCTCCATAGAAATTGCTCTCCGTGAGGGCATCAATGATATCCAAATTGACTAATCCAACAGATATTTTTCAGAATTTATCTAGACAATCCTCTCAACAGTATTCAAGCCAACTCACTATTCCCACTTGATTGCCACATACTTCTGGCTTGTATTTTTTCTTTCTTATATCTCTGGCTGTCCCTTTCGACTCTTTTATGCAGGCATTTTTCTCTGACAATCCCTTAAAAGTGTTAGTGGTGACCTAAAATTTGCCCACAAATTTCTTTGACACTCTTTTTAAAAAGTACAGTCTAATTCTCCTCCCCATGAGCCTGATCTTAATAATACATTTTAAATGAACAGAATAGGCTGAAGTGATGTTCTCAGACTTAGGTCATAAAAGGCACTGTGGATTCCTCCTTGCTCTGACTTAATAGACTTAGAGCTTCACTCTCTCTGGGTGAAGGTAGTGCCATCATGACAACTCTAGTAGCCCAATAGAGAGGCTAGCTGGTGAGGAACTGAGGCCACCTTCTAACTAGCCAGCAATGAACTGGGGCTTTCTGCCAATAGCTGTGAGAGTGAGTCATCTTGGAAGCAGACCCTCCCATTCCAGTCAAGCCTTTCAGATGATTACAATCCTAGCCAGTGTCTTTTGACTGCAACTGAATTCATGGGAGACTCTGAGGCAGATGCACCTAAGTCACTCCAAAGTTCTGAGCCACTAAAACTATGAGATAATCAATGTTTGCTGTCTTAAGTTGCTAAATTTTAAGGTAATTCATTACAAAGCATTAGATAACTAATCCAATGTTTCTTAGCATCCTTTCCAACGGTCTATATTATTCTCATGTTCAACTCTCCATATATGTAAAGCCAGTATTAACTGTAACCCAGATATTTTCAGAAATTCCAGACTATATGACATCTTTACACCAATTTCAACATGACCCAAAGCAACCACTTTTCTCCTCCAACCTGTTCTTCCGATTTTCCCTTTCAGCATTCATCCAGGTAAAATCCAAACGCTGGATTTCATCAGGTTCTTCCTCCCCTTTCACTCACATCCAAGCAATCACTAAGTCCTATAAATATGATCTCCTGATTATTTTTCTGAAATGACAGCATTTAAAATATATAAATTTCATTTGAACCTATCAATCAAATTTAAAATCAGATAGACTATAACCAAATATAACATCTTACTTGATGTAATAGGTTCTACCGACCGAGTATTCTTTCCCAAAAGAAAAAAACAAAACAAGAAAAATGAATTTGATTAAGCTTCTAGTTCTAGAAAACAGAGAGAACAAAGGGACAAGTTTAAACATAACACAATGACGTTACCAGCAAAATCCAGAATGTGAACAATTCTACAGAACAAATTATCTGGTTTCTTTAATAAATAAATGGCAAAGAAAAAAACAGGAAAGGAAGATCTACAGATTAGAAGAGACCCCATTTTATGTGTAGATCTGTTTCTTGTTTGGAAACCTGACTCAAATAAACCAACTAGTGAGGGAATAATGTTTGAGACAATCAAGGAACTTGAACACTGGATATTTGATAATACTAATTATTTTTATTAATATTTAATTGTAATCATGACATTGTAATAACATTTTTTAAAAGAGAGAGACCTTAACTTTTAGTAATATATAGTTTAATGTTCACAAATGAAATGATATGGTATCTGGGATCTGCTTTAAATTAATCCACTGGGGAATGAAGGAATTGATGGGAGTATTAATAAAACAAGATTGGCCATATGTTGATAATTATATCAATTGGATAACAAATTCATTTTACTATCCTATTTTATGTATGTTTGAAACTTTCTATAAGATTTTTCTATAATAAAAAGTGTTTACAACACTTAAATAACTGTCCTGAGGGTAGGGTTCAAATTCTTTAGCAGTTTACCAAGAAAGCCTTTCATTGTATGCGTTTGCCTCTCCAGCTCATCTCACAACTACCTATCACAGCCCAAGCTGCAGGATGGTCAAGCTCCCCACTCTTGCCTCCTCCAAAAATATTACTTTTATCTCAAGCAGTTTAAACCTCTCGCTACACAGATGGTTAATCCCCAGTCATTGTTAAGGACACCGCAAACCTGACCCTCTAAGACTGACTGAGTCAAGTAACCCATCTATCTATGTAGCCCCCAAACAACTATGCCTCTCCTATCACAGCTCCTACTTGCTGCATCCCCTAGTACAGTGGTTGGCAAACTCATTAGTCAACAGAGCCAAATATCAACAGTACCAACGATTGAAATTTCTTTTGAGAGCCAAATTTTTTAAACTTAAACTATATAGGTAAGTACATTCCTTACTGAGGTAGCGCCTGCACGTGGTATTTTGTGGCCAAAGAGCCACATGTGGCTCGCGAGCTGCAGTTTGCCAACCAGGGCCCTAGTAGAATTTTAGCAACATGAGTGTATGGACAATTTCCATCTTATTTATCATTTTAACCCCTTTTGCTAGCATAATGCTGGGCACATAGTAGGTACTCAATAAACATTTGATAGATTTACAAAAGCAATGACCCCTCTACTTTGCAACTCCTCACATATCTCTCTCTCAATTTTCCTTCTTTTCCCATCTTCCTTTGTGATCATGATTCACACAAATGAATCACATAGCATTCCCAAATTTATATCCATGGTCCTCCCTGGGCAACTCATCTAATAAAAATTCAATTAACAACTTCTGTGCTATAATCTAACAGATCTTTATCTCCAGGCCTGACCTATGGCTCCAAATATTTTCTGTACTCTATCTCCTGTTATCTCCCAAATGTACCTTTCCACTAGAGCTGCTCAGAAATTTTCTTTTTTTTATTAAAGACTTTTTTATATATACATTTTTTAATTTATTCACTTTAGAGAGGAGAGAGAGAGAGAGAAAGGGGGAGGAGCAGGAAGCATCAACTCCCATATGTGCCTTGACCAGGCAAGCCTAGGGTTTCAAACTGGCAACCTCAGCGTTTCCAAGTCGATGCTTTATCCACTGCGCCACCACAGGTCAGGCAGAAATTTTCATATCTTCTTAACTGCCCATATATGTCCTCAAGCTTCCCAATTTGTGCATATTTCCTACCACCTGAAATGCCCCTCTCTTCCACTTTTATCCTTTAAGTCTAGGCTCAAATGTCTCTCTGGCGTTTTCCTGGCAATATTCCCACAGCAGTCGAGTCTTATTTCTATTGTAAAATTTATCACATTGTTTTGGAATTTAGTGTAGGTGTCTGCTCTGCTAGACTGTGAGTTCTTAGACAGAAGGAACTCTCTCTCCTACATGCTTGTACCTCCAGCATGTAAAGTACAATGCCTATTCCAAAGTCAGCCCCAAATAAATATTTGCTGAATGAATTACTTCATGTTGTTTCTTTTTTTTTTTTTTTTTACAGAGACAGAGAGAGAGAGAGAGAGAGGGATAGGTAGGGACAGACAGACAGGAAAGGAGAGATAAGAAGCATCAATCATCAGTTTTTCGTTGTGACACCTTAGTTCAAGGGTCCCCAAACTTTTTACAAAGGGGGCCAGTTCACTGTCCCTCAGACCATTGGAGGGCCGAACTATAAAAAAACTATGAACAAAGCCCTATGCACAATGCACATATTTTAAAGTAAAAAAACAAAACGGGAACAAATACAATATTTAAAATAAAGAACAAGTAAATTTAAATCAACAAACTGACCAGTATTTCAATGGGAACTATGGGCCTGCTTTTGGCTAATAAGATGGTCAATATCCAGTTCCATATTTGTCACTGCTAGCCGTAACAAGTGATATGACGTGCTTCCGGTGACGTGCATCCCGCGTCACCGGAAGTAGTACTATATGTGAGCGACGCCAGGCTTTGCAGCTCTCACTCTCTCACTGACCACCAATGAAAGTGCCCCTTCCGGAAGTGGAAGTGCGCGGGGCCAAATAAATGGCCTCAGGGGGCCGCATGCCGGGCTGTAGTTTGGGGATCCCTGCCTTAGTTGTTCATTGATTCCTTTCTCATATGTGCCTTGACCGTGGGCCTTCAGCAGACTGAGTAACCCCTTGCTCAAGCCAGTGACTTTGGGTCCAAGCTGGTGAGCTTTTGCTCAAACCAGATGAGCTCGCGCTCAAGCTGGCAACCTTGGGGTCTCGAACCTGGGTCCTCCACATCCCAGTCCGATGCTCTATCCACTGCACCACCGCCTGGTCAGGCCATGTTGTTTCTAATAATGAAGAGACTGAGCTACAGATGAAAAGAATGCCTGAAACTACTTTCCTTCTGAAGGAGGTAATGTTTCTCTGTTCCTCTGTTAGGCAGAGTAATAATATATTAAGCTCTTTTTTGAAAAATGAAAATGCACAGATTAAGAAAATAAAAGAAACGTATAAAGCAGGGGTCTCAAACTCGTGGCCCGCGGGCTGCATGCGGCCTGCCCACCAATTTTGTGCGGCCCGCAGACTAATCCAACTTCGTGGATTAGTCTGTGGGCCAGTCTGCCCGCATGCGGCCCGCGGGCCCGAGTTTGAGACCCCTGGTATAAAGTAAAAGAACCATCCAATCCCAGAGCTAGGCCCAGACTCAGAGAATAAGATACAGGCTGCTGTAAACTTTAGGTGAATCTATTCAGTTCACAGCAATTTCAGTGATCCTAACCCAACCCTGAGATTATCTAAGTATCAATTTTCAGTACAGGCTGACACTATTTTTTTTTTATTTTTTTTTTGTATTTTTCTGAAGCTGGAAACGGGGAGAGACAGTCAGACAGACTCCCGCATGCGCCCAACCGGGATCCACCCGGCACGCCCACCAGGGGGCGACGCTCTGCCCCTCCAGGGCAGCGATCTGCCATGACCAGAGCCACTCTAGCGCCTGGGGCAGAGGCCAAGGAGCCATCCCCAGCGCCCAGGCCATCTTTGCTCCAATGGAGCCTCGGCTGCGGGAGGGGAAGAGAGAGACAGAGAGGAAGGGGGGGGAGAGGGGGGGAGAAGCAAATGGGCACTTCTCCTATGTGCCCTGGCCGGGAATCGAACCCGGTCCCCCGCACGCCAGGCCGACGCTCTACCGCTGAGCCAACCGGCCAGGGCCCAATACAGGCTGACTCTAAAGCAAGACCAATCTAGTTTAGTTAAAAGTTTTCATAGCTAAGTATTCTTTGACATACAGCCACAGAGCATCAGTACACCTTATTTACCTAGAACAGACATACAACCACAGAGTCAAACCAGAGCCCAAGTGATTTCTGAAACAAAGAATAGAGTGACTTGCTATTTACTGCTCTGCTTAAAAGGCTGTGCAACTAATTCTGATACCTTTCCTGGTAGATGTAGCTCCAAGTTATCAGCGACATTCAAATCATTAAGATGAACCTTCACATCATTCAGTATCCTAATGTACTGAAACAATGTCCAAGTGTATAGAACTCACTGCCAACATTCATTCAATGTGTCTCCTACTGTCTCCTACTTTCTGAGTGAATACCCATCTTTTTACCATCTTTATATTGAACCTCCTCTAATTAGGGGTTGGGTATTATTTTATTTTCACAAGATGACTTTATTTTACAGTAGTCCTCTGCTGTTTCTCTGCAAGAAAGTAACAGCAAAGAACTGGGGGGAAAAAAACTTCTTAAATACCCATTAGTGTGAAATATGATACCCCCTTCTGCTGGCAAGGACGATGTTTTATAGAACCTAGTCTCAGAAGAGAAGCTAAGTATTTGGGAGGAGGAAAGAGTGGAGGGAGATCTGTGAAAAACCTGTATTTAGCCAGTAAGACAAGGAGACATTTGTCAAGGTATTCAGAAACTAAAAGGGCAAGGAGGCAGAAAAAGACTACATACACTAAAGGAAGAAAACCAGGAAAAATCATTGTTTGGGCTAAGTGCTCCCAAGAATCCATTTGAGGCCTCTCTAGTATGGCCCTATATGCAGACCCACAGAAATATGGAATTTTTAGAGTAATTTAATTCCATAGTTCCAGTCTTTGGAATTAACTCTACATTGAATAGGCTGAAAAGGTTCCCTGGGATTTCCTGATTATTCCTATTGAAATTCAATATTACTCTTTATTTTTCTGAGCCATGGAATTTCATAACCCCAAAGTTTTAAGAATGTTCAGTTGCCTCTCTTTCATGGCTACCTAGAGATAATCTTGAACAATACATTTAAATCACATTTAGGTTTGGGGTTTTTTCTCTTCCCCTTTAAAAATTATGTAGAGAAAGGAAATTGATGGTTGAAGGACATTGGAAATTATACTTTCTACTCCTGCAGACTTGCCTTAAGTAACTCAGTTTGCACTTTTCTCCTTTCTGTAGTGAAAGGGAAATTTAGTGGAAAAACTCAGAAAGCTAGAAATTTGGAACTCTGATTATACACCACTTACTGCTAGCTCTTGCATCCTGAGCAAAATTACTTAAAAGCCTAGAGGCTCAGATTCCAAAACTGTAAAATGAGAAAATAAATTGGGGATAATAAATACCTACCTTGCTGAGTTATTGTTAGTACAATAAAGTAAGGGAACCACTAGACTAGAATATAAACTCCAAAGGAGAATGGTGAATGTCTTGAACTCTGTTGATTCTTGCTAACATGCACAACAGTGTGCACACCCACCCACACACACATACTTGGCCTAAAGCAATAACATGTGGTGGGGGCGAGCTCAATAAATATTTTTAAATGAATAAATAAATACAAGTGTCCCCATTTATCTCATCAACATTTACCCATCTTCCATATTTTTGTCTGTTCTATTATTTTATAAAGCTTTTAGGACATACTTTTTTGTCCTAAGTGATTTACTCCCTCTCATTAGCTATTATTAACTAGACATCATTCAGAGAAAGTGCCTTTGGAAATAACTACTCTGAATACCACCCACCTTCCATTTCTATATAGGTGGGCGTGGATAGTCAGAACATAAGATTCACAGCAATTCACGGACCTGCACACGGCCACTGATTCGTGCTAACCAACAGTCAAGCATGAACTCAGCCCTCTCCAGGTAATAACTTTCTGTACACACGGCACCACCCATTCTCTCCTTGCTAACAGGCGGCTGTTGTGTAGGAAATCCTCGGCTCTCAAAAGTTAAGGCGTCGATAACGCTCGCCTCCGGCTGAATAGAATGGTGCGTCCCTTGAATGAAAACACTCAACTTGGGCAAACGGGAGAGATTTCGGACACCTTCACATTGCCCGAGGGCTGGTCACTTATGGACTTGGCCAAATCACGCTTTTCAATCCCTGGAGGGGAGCTCAGGGGTGCGGCCGTCCACAGGGGCCTGGGGTGGACGGTCTCACGTCCATGATAACATGGGGAGACGGTCCGGACCGCGCCACTGGACCCTAAGCTACTACTACGACCACCCTCACCGCCCAGCAACAACCCCGTTGGACCCTACTATCGCTTAATACCCCCTGAAAAACGAACGCGGCTCGCCCCCAACCCATAAATCAGACAGCCAGTACCTATATATATTAGCTGCACCAGAATCTCCTTCACCCTCATTGGCTATCCAGGACGTAAAACCCTCCTCTCCAAGGGAACCCTCTCTTACGGCGGCACCCCCAGCCTAGCAACCTCTACCCCGCAACCTAAAAGCCTGGCCCCCTCACCCAGGGATAGCGATCCGCGAGAAGCTCGGAGCTTCGGCCCCGGGACTCACCGTGTAGTAGGAGAGCAGCCCTGCATTGTAATCCAGCACAAACCAACGGTACTGCCAGCCCTTCATCACGTTAGTCCATTTGCTCAGCGGACCCTCCATGATGGACGCCATCTTGGGAGCCGCCAATGACAACAAACGGCCTGACGTCACTCGCCTATAAGGCATTCAGCATGTGGGGGGCGTGGCCGCTCTAGGGCAGGGGCGGGACCTGGAAGGGCGGGGTTAGTGGCTGCTGCTTCACGTGGACTCGCCTACTCACGCCCCCAGTTATCCTCAAAACACGCTTTCTTTCGGTGCCTATTGTGTGTAGAACTGCGTGCCGGGGTGTGTCCAGTGCCAGCATGAGTACTGCTATTAAGATTACTTATTACAAGATAAATTTTACTAGCCATGATGATACCTTACACTTCCAAAAGATTTCACATCTGGCTTTTCCTTTATGCATTCACTACGCAAGTCCATTCATTTTTTAAATATTTGCTATTTTATGCTAGATACGGTTTTAGGCTTTGAGCATTCAGCAGAAACTTTATGTGAGGTTGAGGGGAAGAGGCAATAAAATAAAAGTAAATTATATATTAAAAATTGTCAAGGACTATGAGGAAAAATTAGGCAAGGAAAAGAAACAGATTAGAGGCTGCTGTTTTAAATTTCCAAATATGGAAGGCCTGACTGAGAAGTTAACTTTTGAACAAATACCTTAAGAAAGGGAAGAAGGGAGCCTGAGGGAAGAGTTCCCAAGCGGAAGGAAAAGCAAGTGCAAAGACCATGAGTCTGGTGTTTTGGTTTTTTTTTTCTTTCCTCCTTTTTGTATTTTTCTGAAGTTGGAAACCAGGAGGCAGTCAGACAGACTCCCGCATACGCCCGACCGGGATCTACCCGGCATGCCCACTAGGGGGCGATGCTCTGCCCATCTGGGGCGTGGCTCTGTTTCAACCAGAGCCATTCTAGCACCCGAGGCAGAGGCCTGCGGGAGGGGAAGAGAGAGACAGAGAGGAAGGAGAGGGGGAGGGGTGGAGAAGCAGATGGGCGCTTCTCCTGGCCGGGAATCGAACCCGGGACTCCTGCACACCAGGCCGACGCTCAATCACTGAGCCAACCAGCCAGGGCCAAGTCTGGTGTTTTAAAGGAAGAGCAAGGAGTTCAATGTCTGGAGTGCCAGTGATAGAGTAGTAGGAGACGAGGTCAGAGAAGTAAGGGCGGATCACCAGCCTGTGAGGACTATGTGAGTATTGTCCTATGTGCAGATACTGTTAAGTGTTGTGAGAATCAAACAGTGAAGTAGGCACATGGGTTCCTAACTTTCTAAGAGCTTAAATGCGATGATGGAAAACAAACACTAAACAAGTAAACAAGAAAAATATCTAATGCTGAAAAAAGCCTTGCAGAGAACTTAAGTTGATGTAATGGGAAACCGGTGGGTGGCTACTTTATTTTGGGTGGTCAGGGTAGGGCCCCTCAGGAAGTGGCATTTAAATTGAGGTGTGAAAGGTAAGAGCCCACCATGCAAATATTAAGGGAAAGAGCTAAAAAGGAAACTGAGAAGTAGGTAGGGCCTTAGCTATAAGTGGCAGTGAGATCAAGAGAGAGGTTTTCTTTGCGTTTTTTATTTTATTTTATTTTGGACTTAAAATGTATTTTGTTTATTAAGATACTGTATTGTGAATCTCTTCTCTTGAAGATAACAAGTGGTAGGAAAAAGAATATCACTGAGGGAGCTAAACAGAACCTACTTGCTAGCTAATCCATTAGGTAAAGATCTAAAGTAAATTAAAATTTCCCATGCTTGCTGGACCAGGTGGTGGCGCAGTGGATAGAGCGTTGGACTGGGATGCGAAGGATCCAGGTTCAGAAATGCCGAGATTGCGGGCTTGAGCTTGAGCAGTGGGTCACTGGCTTGAAGCTCAAGGTTGCTGGCTTGAGCCCAAGATCTCTGGCTTGAGCAAGGGGTCACTGGCTTTGCTGTACACCCCCCCCCCCCAACCAAGAATTGATGCTTCTCATCTCTCCCTTCCTGTCTGTCTGTCCCTATTTGTCTCTATCACAAAAAAAAAAAAAAATCTTTTTTTTCCCACAGTTTTAAAGCAGGAATGTCAGTAATTCTAGTAAGATAATTTCTTTATTAAATTTTTTTTTTTACAGAGAGAGGGATAGATACGGACAGACAGACAGGAATGGAGAGAGATGAGAAGCATCAATCATTAGCTTTTTGTTGCGACACCTTAGTTGTTCATTGATTGCTTTCTCATATGTGCCTTGACCGTGGGCCTTCAGCAGACTGAGTAACCTCTTGCTGGAGCCAGCAACCTTGGACTGAAGCTGGTGAGCCTTGCTCAAACCAGATGAGCCCGTGCTCAAGCTGGCAACCTCGAGATCTCGAATCTGGTTCCTCCGCATCCCAGTCTGACACTCTAAGATCCACTGCACCACTGCCTGGTCAGGCAAAAAAAATTTTTTTGATAGATGTATATATTGCAGGATGATTACCACATTAAGTTTAGTTAACATCCATCACATCACTTCACAATTTTTTTCTTGTGATGAGAACTTTTAAGGTCTACTCTCTTAGAAACTTTCAAATATACAATGCAATATTTATTGTTAACTATAGCCACCATACTGTATATTACCTCCCCAAACTTTTTTATCTTATAACTGGAAGTTTTTACTTTCTGACCACCTTTAAGATTAATATAGTCACATACTTTTATTTTATTTTATTTTTTTGCTTTTATTATTACCAAGACCAATGTGAAGAAGCTTTTTTCTTATATTTTTATCTAGAAGTTTTATGGTTTTGTAATAAGCAATTATACAGATATGAGCAGAGCAAGGACTATAGGCTGGACACAGGACACTTTTTCAGTAGGGCGAAAAGCCCCAGGTGCCTAGCAATAGGCAAAAATGGGGTAACAGCCCTGGCCATTTGGCTCAATGGTAGAGCGTCAGCCTGGCGTGCACGAGTCCCGGGTTCGATTCCTGGCCAGGGCACACAGGAGAAGCGCCCATCTGCTTCTCCACCCCTCCCCCTCTCCTTCCTCTCTGTCTCTCTCTTCCCCTCCCGCAGCCGAGGCTCCATTGGAGCAAAGATGGCACGGGCACTGAGAATGGCTCTGTGGCCTCTGCCTCAGGCGCTAGAATGGCTCTGGATGCAACAGAGCGACACCCCAGAGGGGCAGAGCATCGCCCCCTGGTGGGCATGCCGGGTGGATCCCGGTTGGGCGCATGCGGGAGTCTGTCTGACTGCCTCCCCATTTCCAGCTTCAGAAAAAAAAAATGGGGAAACAAAGACCTCACCCTCAGAATAACCCTTCTTCCACTAGCAGGGGGCCTGACCAGGTGGTGGCGCAGTGGATAGAGCATCAGGCTGGGATGCCGAGGACCCAGGTTCGAGACCTCGAGGTCGCCAGCTTGAGTACGGTCTCATCTGGTTTGAGCAAAAGCTCACCAGCTTGGACCCAAGGTCACTGGCTCGAGCAAGGGGTTACTCGGTCTGCTGAAGGCCCACGGTCAAGGCACATATGAGAAAGCAATCAATGAACAACTAAGGTGTCGCAACTAAAAACTAATGATTGATGCTTCTCATCTCTCCGTTCCTGTCTGTCTGTCCCTGTCTATCTCTGTCTCTGTAAAAAAAAACAACAACAAAACACACACACACACACACACACACACAAAAACAAAACAAACAAAAAAAAACATAGCAGGGGAATGAACCAGGCAGCCAGAAAATAGCACTTAAGCATAACCCCTACAAATAACATCTGGGCCTCAGTTGCCAGAAAAGCAGCAAAACCAGACAAGTGATGCCACAGCTGACCACAGGAACAGCTGTCTTGACTAATGACCTCTGACGAGACTTTCTAATGCTAAAATACATGCTCAGCAGCAACATGATTACTTCCATATGAAACTAATCTCATAGAAATAAGATGGTTAAAACTAGCAATGGGGAATAATGGGCGACCTCAAGAGTAAGAAATTTAGTTTTAGTAATAATAGCTTTTAGTTATAATCAATAGGCTTAATGATTAATGCAAGTAAAAAGCTCTGTTCCAGGAGTTGGATATACAAACAGGCCTACGTGACTTGATGAATCTGCAAATAATCCACCTTCGTGTCTCAGGCCTGGAAGATCCACAAGCAAGATAGTATCTAAGCCCCAGTGCTCCACTGACAAGGCTGCACATAAACAATTACTGGTCAGTAGATGAAGAAATGCTGGAAGAATTCTTGGACTGAAACTTTTTTCTAACTAACTTATTCCTAAATTCCAAATGCCTTACACTATCTCTTTCTTCCCCTTATAAAAAAAGGTTGGCTGAGACGAGGTGTTAAGACAGTATTTGGGTGCAGAAGCCCCATCTTCTCCGATCACTGGCCGTCTGAATCAAGTGCCATCAAAATTCAATCCTTGTCTTTACTTATTTGGCTGAGTCGTGACAGGCAGCCTGAACGTGGATACTTTCCAGGTTCCGATTTCAGGTTTTAGATTTAAGTCTTTAATCCATTTCAGTTTACTTTTTATGAGTAGTGTAAGAAAGAGGTGTAGTTTCACGGTACTGAGAAATTGTGAAGATCCAATTTTCTCAGTACCATTTATTAAAGAGACTATCTTTTTTTTCCAGTGAGTACATATTTTTGGTTTCTTTGTCAAATATTAATTGACTGTGTATGTGTGGGCTTATTTTTCAGCTCTCAATTCTGTTCTGTTGGTCTATGTGTCTGTTTTTATGCCAATACTGTAGTTAGTGTTTTAATTACTATATCTCTATAATATAGCTTGGAATCAGGAAGTGTTATGCCTCCATGTTTTTTCTTCTTTCGCATGATCGCTTTGGGTATCCAGCTCTTTTGTGCTTCCAAACAAATTTAAGGATTGTTTCCTCTTTTCTGTAAAAAATACCAGTGAACTCTTGATAGGGATTGAACTGAAGATGGCTTTTATAGTATGGACATTTTAATAATATTAATTATTCCAATCCATTAACACAAGAGATATTTCTATTTATCTGCCCACATACCTAATAATATTAATCAGTGAGTATCTGAGTCCATATTAACACATCTGTATTTCATTATGCTACATGGCCTCCCCAAAATACATGACACACTTCTCATAGAAATTTTATTCAGCAGAAAGCCTCATGTTGCTGATGTCTTTTGGGATAAACAAAATGTTGGACCTTGAGACATAATTACTACTCCTCCCTTAACCTCTTAAGAGCATGACCAAGACTTGCTCATCTTTGTAACCCTAAAAACTATCTCAGGTCCTGGCACACAGAAGGTGCTTAATAATTATTGTTTGATATGAATTATGTGTTACATTGAAACTGAGTTATTAAGTTCCAAGGACTTTGCTAAGCACCATCACCTACATTTTCTCCTTCAATCCCCACAACAATCCTTCAAGATTTATATTACACCCATTTTACAGATGATGACAGTGGGACACAGAGTTATTGAGTGGCTTGCCCAAGGTCATACAATTAGTAAACAGCAGAACCAGAATTAGAATCTAGGTTTTTTCACCCCAGATCTGTTTCACCCCTGCTGCAAGCTATATTTACATAGTCTGTATGTAAATAAATGTCTTGGACATGACACAGGCAGCATCATTAATTTCTAAATTATTTTAACTTTTATTGGGGTCACCAGGCATCAGCAGGCTCTACTTAGCTTCAGATGTCAAACACAGGTCATCAGGGAGAGCATGGAGCGAGGGCAGTTTTTTACTCCTAAGACCATGTGCAATTGCACAGCACTTTATCTGCATTTTACACCAAGTGTCAAACTACATGCTTTAGCTCATAAACTAAAATTAAACATCAAGAAGACACACCAGCTCTCATTCCCACAATCCTCAGTGACTGGATGTTTTTTGAATGAAGTAGCAGCTGGAGCAGCACAGAAAATGAGGATTAGTTCAGAATCAGAAGGAAGAGTTAAGATTAACCATTAAACAGCATAAGCTTGTTAAGGACAGGAACTGGAACTAATTCATCCTGCCACTTAGTATATAAATGTTACACAGATATGATTCTATAAAGATCAATCTGGCAGAAAACCTGAGAACAAATCAGAGAGGGGCAAGACTAGAGAAAAGAAGATAAATTAAGAAATTTAAGCCCTGGCCGGATAGCTCTGTTGGTTCAAGTGTTGTCCTGAAGCACAGAGGTTGCCAGTTTGATCCCTGGTCAGGGCACATACAGGATCAGAGCAATGTTCCTGTCTCTTTCTCTCTCTTTTCCTCTCTTGCTAAAATCAGTAAGTAAAAGGATTAAAAAGAAAGAGAGAGAGAGAGAAAGGAAGGAAGGAAGGAAGGAAGGAAGGAAGGAAGGAAGGAAGGAGGAAGGAAGGAAGGAAGGAAGGAAGGAAGGAAGGAAGGAAGGAAGGAAGGAAGGAAGGAAGGAAAAGAAGAGAAAGAAAGAAAGAAAGAAAGAAAGAAAGAAAGAAAGAAAGAAAGAAAGAAAGAAAGAAAAAAGAAAGAGAAAGAAAGAAAGAAAGAAAGAAAGAAAGAAAGAAAGAAAGAAAGAAAGAAAGAAAGAAAGAAAGGAAGAAAGAAAGATTTAAAAGTCAAGCAAGCAGTAGAAAGAGTATAAACTTAGTGACAGCAAGGATGGAGAGTAGGAAAGATACTGGACTGTATACTTACTGAGTACAATTTTAAAGTTAAGATTTTAAAACTCACTAAACAATGGAATTAAATAAAGAAGGAATAAATGGAGGCAGAGACAATACCAATAACTTGTGTAACAATGATTATTTAAGCAATCAAGTTTTTTTTTTAAGGAAGAACAAAAATGCCTTGTGTTTCTCAGTATGAAGTTTTGTTATTTTTACACTGCTGTTTAGAAATGTGACTTTCCCCTGGCCGGTTGGCTCAGTGGTAGAGCGTCGGCCCGGCGTGTGGAAGTCCCAGGTTCGATTCCCGGTCAGGGCACACAGGAGAAGCGCCCATCCTCTTCTCCACCCTTCCCCCTCTCCTTCCTCTCTGTCTCTCTCTTCCCTTCCCGCAGCCAAGGCTCCATTGGAGCAAAGTTGGCCCGGGCACTGAGGATAGTTCCATGGTCTCCGCCTCAGGCACTGGAATGGCTCTGGTTCTAGTGGAGCAATGGCCCAGATGGGCTGAGCATTGTCCCCTGGTGGGCATGCCGGGTGGATCCCAGTCGGGCGCATGCAGGAGTCTGTCTGCCACCGCCCCCCCTTCTCACTTTGGAAAAATACCAAAGAAAAATGATGTGTTTTGTTTTGTTTTTAGCAAAAATTACGTCCAACCTTTTTACAGCTGAGATTGTAGGTACAAATTGCTTTAAAATGCATTCTTGGTTTCCTGCCTTCTCTTCCTAAACTTTCTACCAACTGCTTTTTGTCATTACTGTTATTGTTGTCATGTTTCTTATTTGGCAGTTGTTGGACATCAAATAAAACATTTACAAAATACTTCCTTTTTAAGGGAAATGCAGAAACCTACAAAAAACTTGATTGTCCTCTGTTGGGTGTCAAGGAAAAGGAAGATCAAGCTTAAATATGAGAAAAGCAAAACACAAACCCTTTCCTCTAGCTAGAGAGCAAAAGTTTAGGAAGTTTTGGCTATGATTTTGAGGCAGAAGGGAGCCCGGGAAGAAACAGAAAATATTTTAGGAGATCTAGGCTCTGTAAGTGTTCTCATCTTTTGCCCTCTAACATTTTGTTCTTCTAACATCCCCTTAGAGACCTGCATCCCAGCTACCTTGGGCTTTATCTATTTCCACAAACATCCTCTCTCTCTCATATGGAATGACCTGTCATTCCCTGTGACCCACTTGTCCCCTGAACAAACTTCTAACAGAGTCTGGGACCCCTATTGCATTTTCTGGTTCAGAGAGTGAATGTCCCCCTTGACAGTGGGTTCTTTGAGGACTCGGTCATATGTGCGTCTTCAAACTTAGCACAGTGCCTTGGTCTGGGCAGTATGGAAGAGTCGAAGCAGTGTAGGCAATCTATTGATAGATAAAAAGGGGAGGGGAAGCTGGTCGGCTAGAAATACAGTTTTTGGTTATATTTTGTATTTACTGTATTTGGGTTGTCTTAAAGAAGATAATAGAGGTTATAATCAGAGACCGGATAGAGGTATTTCTATTTCAGGGGTAGACCAGCTTAGGTGATGGAGGCATGGAGTGGAGAGCTGAAGTGTGTGAAGCTGTATCAATTACGGAAGACCTAGAAGTCAAGAAATTGTGAGGCCGCCATGCTAGAGACTTCATTTACATGGACATTGAAAAATTGTTTGAATAAATGAAAAAGTTATGATGCAAAATCATTATATATCTATAAATAGGTATAAATGGTTTTAAAATTATATATAGTATGATTTTAATTTCATTTTTAAAATTACATATCTTTCCATAAGACAATAAAGATATATAGAAAAACATTTGTAGTCAATTCATGGGATTATGGTTGATTTTATTTTTTTTCTTTATACTTCTTTTGTATTCTCCAAATTTTCTATAGGACACAGACATTGTATTTATATTAAGAGGAAAATGCCATTTTGTGAAGGAATAAAAAAGAATAAAGTAAAAAATACCACCACCTGTCCTGTGGTGGCACAGTAGATAAAACATTGACCTGGAAACGCCAAGGTCGCTGGTTTAAAACCCTGGGCTTGCTCAATCAAGGCACACATGGGAATTGATGCTTCCTACACTTCCCTCTTTCTCTCTCTCCCCCCCCCCCTAAAATGAAAAAAAAAAAATCTTTAAAAAAATAAAAAATAGCACTCGATAATTATGTCATCTCTGCATTTACCATTTATATAATCATAACATGCTGGCCTTCTTCAGAAGCTGGACTAAACAAGCATCACAGTTCAATCAGTGATACACTGTCAGAACCTCTGACCCAATCAAAAGCCCTGCTGAGTTCCTATGCCCTCTCCATTGCTCTGTATCCAAGTCTCTACTGTGAGCTGACATTGCATGCAGCATGTCAACTTTGAAAACTTAGGGATAAGTCACCCCACCATGAATTTGCAGTGTCTGTTCAGTCCTTTATTTTTCAGGGAAGTAGCCTGGGCTGAGCCACAGCTGTGTGTCAAGCCCTAGACCAGGTGCTGAGGACAGAGATCAGTCACGCATGGTTTCTATCCCCAAGCCGCTCAGACTGTGACAGGAAACACGAAGTGGCTCTGCACAGGGTGATTCAGGCTAAACCAGAGGTGGGTAAGGGTTCCAGGGAAGCGCGGAGGAGATACCTAAGCCAGCCTAGTGACAGGGTGGAGTGCTTCAGTCTGCACAGGAAACAGTCTCTGCTTGCAGTGTCCACTGTTACTGTTTCAAGCCTGCACTGTTTCATGTTTGGCTTGCTACAGTAGCCTGGAGGTATCAGCTCCAATAATGCCCCTTTCAGCATGGCCTTCATACTAACTGTGAGAACCATTCATATTTCTAAAGAAAAGATAAAATGTAACTCCCTACTTTTCAGTCTTACTTTTTGTGCACTCCTCTCCCACTTCCAAATACAATACAACACTAGTTTCCTAAGTTCATCTTATTGTTGATCTGTTACATCATTGCTATTTTGCCCCCTCTGTGTTGAACACCATACCTACTCTGTGTTTGTCTAAAAAATACCTACTAATCTTTCAGGGTTCTGCTGAAGTATCTGTCATTCTTTTAAGAAAATTTTCTTGATATCTCCTCCAACTAGTTAGAAATCATCTTTCTCTCATTTGAATGGCTACTGTAGTACTTGGCAACACTTTCTTGCACTTATTGGATTATATGTCTGTCTTTTTTCATTAGATTATAAACTCTTTAAGGACAAGAAAATAATGTTATTCATCTCAGTATCCCACACACCTGGCACAGGAGTTAGCAAACATTTTCTATGAAGTGTAAATATTTTAGGCTTCGCAGGCCAGACATTCTCTATCACAACTATTTAACTCTGCCATTGTAGATAGAGCAGAGGGTCAATGAATGGAGACGTGATTTTGTTCTGATAAAACTTCATTTGCAAAACAAGCAGCAGGCCAGATTTGCCTTTGAACTGATCCCTGACCTAGTTTATGATGTACAACAGATACCTAATTAATTTTTTTAGAATGTAGAATGAAGTGGTAGAGGCAGAATTTGTATCTTGTTACATTCTGTAGAAGATGCTAATGGTTTCTTGTCTATATTTTCTTGGCATTCACATCTACATACTGAAGACCTCTTATAGGGAACACCTATAGTTCTATACTTGACGAGTCTTTTTTGTTTGTTTGTTTTTTTGTTTTTCTTTCTGGCCAGAGAACATACTTGGCCTATGTGGAGAACAAGCTGGGATTTTTAGAGATTTAATGTCACCAGAAGTAGCCCTGAACTCAATAATGGATGGTAAGTTGGTGAATAGTACCCCAGTTCCTCACCCCTCCACTGGAATATACTGAATGTGTCCTACCTACGCTGTCTCCCACAGTTTCCCGGCATAATTGACTTCCAGTTGGTTACAATGGTACCTAGCTTGATAATGTATACATTTTTGGCTTTCTTCACACCCCTGTCTCACCACTGTACTCCCACCCAGGTTTCCTGACATCACATCCTAAGTCAGCTTCATTCCAACTCAAACCAATACATATACTCATTCTATTACACTGCAATGTTAAGCCAGAAGACCCCTGCTAGACTGTATTTATTGCTTGTAACAAGTAACATATAAATGATTAATACCCCCTAAGATATTGGCACAGAATAATCCAGCTATCAGTTAAAAAGGAAGAAGAGGGCTCTTAAGAGACTGGAATAGAGACTAATAGGCTCTGCTATAAACCAGCTGTGTGACCTTGGGCAAAACACTTAACTTCTCAAACAGACTTTGTTCCTTTTCTGGGAAACAGAAGCAATATCACTCACTGGCTTATTGTGAAGGTGAAATAAGATAAAGTAGTAAGAATGTCCTACCAAGTCCCCTAAATGGAGCTCTAAGGTGGTTTTCTCTCCAAGTCTAAAAATCTTTTTCGGAGTCCTCATCCTCCTTGGCCTCAGTTAATTTATTCCATTGTATGTGTATATAATGTTGTTATTACTAATACTATTTTGTTCATTACCTTTTCCATCTGCCTGTAGATTGTTTTCTCAGTTATACTGCTAGCTTTCAAGGGTAGGAACTTTATTTTACGCTTATTTATAGTTAAGTAAAATCATATATTTGACCTGCTCCTAAAATCATATATTTGAAAATAGCTTGAAGACTGCAAAGTGCTTTGTTGTCATTCACCTCATTCCTTCCGTGCATTTTGAGCCCCCAACGTAAGAGCATCATTGTGCCAGGCATTAAGGGTACACTGAGAAGTAAGATTTGGTCTCTGATTTAAGAGTTTAGTGAAGGAGACAGATTATGAAGTATATAAATAAATTACCATTCAGTGAGACATGTGTTAGGGTAAGGGTATGATGGGAAGACTTTGAGAGCTCCAATAATGGAACTGATGTGCCTGAGGAAGACAGCCAGGCAAAACTGGATTCCAATTCCATCTCCACCCCTTACTGTTAGGGAAGTCCGGCCATGATCCTTAACCTTTAGACCTCAGGTTTTTAACCTGGGAACTGAGAATAATATTTTCCACACTAAATAGCCCTGAGGATTAAATAAGATAGTAAATACACAATTGGTGTCCAACATGAATGCATTCCTTTTCTTTCCTTCTTCCTAGGGAAGTGAGGAAAGGCTTCCAAAGGGAAAGAATTTGAGCTGAACTTAGTAACATGAAACCTTTGCTTTCTTCCTCAGGGAAGAGACACTAACGTTTGTAGAGTAGCTACTAGGAATAGGCACTCTCCCTGGGGTTTCCCAGAATAAAGAGGGAAAGAATATTCCAAAGAGAACAGTATAAGTAAAGACACACTGGCTTATATTGTGCATTTGGGAAATCCTTCCAGATGCAGTGGGTTGAGGAGAACCAGAGAACCCATGGTGGGAGATGAGTCTAGAGAGGGCTGGACTGGATAACTGCAAAGTTCTTCTCCTGATACCTATTGTTTGGATTTTAACTGTCCAGCTCGCCCCAGAACTGCAGATACATTCTGTCTTTAGGCAAAAAGAATTCTCACACATCCACAGGGTTTTAATCCTTAAGTGGAAGTGTATCAATTACAAAGATCTAACCTCCTATCTAATTCCCAAGACTACACAGTGATTTCCAAAACATGGTCTTGGTGCATAATTTATGCACTCACTTTGTAGCTTTGTAATTAAATCTGCGGAAGATTTGGAGACACGTGGCAGTGCTGGTACAACTCTTTGCATCATATATATCTCATACAGGAGTGTAAAATTGATGGTTTTCAATACTCACTTTTTCTATCTATAGAGCTAATGACAGATTGTGTTATGATACAATTAAGTGGACCCAGGAGGTGGATACAATGACAAATAAAAAATTAAGAAGCGCCTGACCAGGTGGTGGCGCAGTGGATAGAGCGTTGGACTGGGATGCAGAGGACCCAGGTTCGAGACCCCGAGGTCGCCAGCTTGAGCGCGGGCTCATCTGGTTAGAGCAAAAAGCTCACCAGCTTGGACCCAAGGTCGCTGGCTCCAGCAAGGGGTTACTCGGTCTGCTGAATGCCCGCGGTCAAGGCACATATGAGAAAGCAATCAATGAACAACTAAGGTGTCGCAATGTGCAACAAAAAACTAATGATTGATGCTTCTCATCTCTCTCGACTCCTGTCTGTCTGTCCCTGTCTATCCCTCTCTCTGACTCACTCTCTGTTTCTGTAAAAAAATAAACAAAACAAAAAAATTAAAAAAAAAAATTAAGAGGCATGTGAGGCCCTGGCCGGTTGGCTCAGTGGTAGAGCGTCGGCCTGGCATGCGGGAGTCCTGGGTTTGATTCCCGGCCAGGGCACACAGGAGAAGCGCCCATCTGCTTCTCCACCCTTCCCCTCTCCTTCCTCTCTGTCTCTTTCTTCCCCTCCTGCAGCCAAGGCTCCATTGGAGCAAAGTTGGCCTGGGCACTGAGGATGGCTCTATGGCCTCTGCCTCAGGAGCTAGAATGGCTCTGGTTGCAACAGAGCGACACCCCAGATGGGCAGAGCATCGCCCCCTGGTGGGCATGCTGGGTGGATCCTGGTCGGGCGCATGCGGGAATCTGTCTGACTGCCTCCCCATTTCCAACTTCAGGAAAAAAAAAAAAAAAAAGAAGAAGCATGTGAACTTATTGAACCATACAGCTTTTCCTGATCCGAATTCCGGTTACAGTCAGGAACATTTTAGCTTTCTGATATCTGTGAGTCCTCAAATGTTCCCTACAAAGTCTGGTGAAAGAAATCTAGTAGTTATCAAGTGTTTTACTGTATTATTCTGGCACTGCATGGATAATTTCATCTTATTGAGTGCTTACTATTTGCCAAGTGTTCCAAGTACACAGTGGATAACAAATCAGACTTAATTTACCCTCTTGCAGCTTCTAAGTATTTCAAATAATCCTTTTAACAACCTTTCAAAATTAGAATTTTAAAGAGAAGCAAATGACAACTAGGTGAGGTCAGTAATTGGCCCAAGAGCCAACTTATCCATTAGGCTCTGTGCTTAGGGCCCAAAAAAATTTTTAATATTTAATTTCTTTTAAAATCTGAAGAAAAATGAATATTATAATAATACCTATACATATAATAATGAACCCAGCCTGCATTATATTTGTCTTCATGCCAATGCAGTCATATATATATATATATATATATATTTTTTTTTTTTTTTTTTTTAATAAGGACAGAGAGAGAGTCAGAGAGAGGGATAGATAGGGACAGACAGGCAGGAACGCAGAGAGATGAGAAGCATCAATCATTAGTTTTTAAATTTTTTTATTTTATTTTATTATTTATTTATTTATTTATTTTTACAGAGACAGAGAGAGAGAGAGAGGGATAGACAGGGACAGAGAGATGAGAAGCATCAATCATTAGTTTTTCGTTGCGACACCTTAGTTGTTCATTGATTGCTTTCTCATATATGCCTTGACCGCGGGCCTTCAGCAGACCGAGTAACCCCCTGCTGGAGCCAGGGACCTTGGGTCCAAGCTGGTGAGCTTTTGCTCAAACCAGATGAGCCCACGCTCAATCTGGCGAGCTCGGGGTCTCGAACCCGGATCCTTCCGCATCCCAGTCCGATGCTCTATTCACTGCGCCACCGCCTGGTCAGGCAATCATTAGTTTTTTGTTGCGACACCTTCGTTATTCATTGATTGCTTTCTCATATGTGCCTTGACTGCGGGCCT
The DNA here is from genome assembly GCF_036850995.1 of Saccopteryx leptura. Lineage (NCBI taxonomy): Eukaryota > Metazoa > Chordata > Mammalia > Chiroptera > Emballonuridae > Saccopteryx > Saccopteryx leptura. Next base: position 125,673,454 of record NC_089505.1, on the reverse strand, counting down.
TCAGCAGACCAAGTAACCCCTTGCTCGAGCCAGCGACCCTGGGTCCAAGCCGGTGAGCTTTTTGCTCAAACCAGATGAGCACGCGCTCAAGCTGGTGACCTCCGGGTCTCGAACCTGGGTCCTCCACATCCCAGTACGACGCTCTATCCACTGCGCCACCGCCTGGTCAGGCAGTCATAAATATATTTTTAAAGAAATACATTTTTTTTTCATTTTTCCGAAGCTGGAAACGGGGAGGCAGTCAGACAGACTCCCGCATGCGCCCGACCGGGATCCACCCGGCATGCCCACCAGGGGGCGATGTTCTGCCCCTCTGGATCGTCGCACTGTTGCATCCAGAGCCATTCTAGCACCTGAGGCAGAGGCCACAGAGCCATCCCCAGCGCCCGGGCCATCTTTGCTCCAATGGAGCCTCGGCTGCGGGAGGGGAAGAGAGAGACAGAGAGGAAGGAGAGGGGGAGGGATGGAGAAGCAGATGGGCGCTTCTCCTGTGTGCCCTGGCCGGGAATCGAACCTGGTACTCCTGCACGCCAGGCCGACGCTCTACCGCTGAGCCAACCGGCCAGGGCCAAGAAATACATTTTTTTTAATGGAGAGAGGAGCCCATGAGGACAAAATTGCCTAGGGCCTATTAAAGTCATAATATGGCCCTGTTTTACTGAAGACTACACCTCTGGTAAGGGACAGAACAAACAAGGTCAAGCAGGCCCTGGTAAGCCTGACATCCCTTTTGGTTAGATACATCCTAGAGGATGGAAACTCTGCCTATTTTCCTTTCCTACTGCCTGGTTCATAGATGTAGCTCAAGAAATGCTGAATTAAATTGCATTGTCAACCCAAAGTGCTTTATACAGTGAACTATGAATAGTACATTGTTGTAGATTGAAGAAAACCATGTAGATACTGCAAAAACCATGTGGGCCTTTCCCATCTGGAAAATAAGCCTGTAAATGAAGTCTATGCATTTTATCAATTGGTAGGATTTTTGGGTCAAAAGATTAGAACAGACATCTTTCTTTGCAAACAAAGATACTTGCCTTATTCTCTCTCTCTCTCTCTCTCTCTCTCTCTCTCTATATATATATATATATATATATATATATATATCTTACTTCTGACAAATCTCTCATCTCAGCATATCAAAAAAATAAATATAATTATGTTTAAAATAAAAATTAAAAACTCACCCATTTATTTAACTTCCTTTCTGCTAGGAACTGAGAATATAAAAATAAAGAAGCCACAGTGGTCACTGCCCTTGAGCTACACATGGTCAACTTAATCTCCTTGTTTTACAAAAAAATGAACAGACTCTGCAGGAATGTTACCAAACTGATACAGCTGATTCCAGTTTATCAGAATGAAGCATAATACAATTTCTCACATTATGAGCATAACAATGGTAGAGATAATTAGTGCTAAGAGAGCACCCCAGTGCTCATCTTGAAACACTCCTATCAAAACTTGAACTCCACCAGTGCCCAGAGCAGTAGTTATCCACTGGGGACCGATTTTGCATAGGCAGCCCTGGGGGGCATTTGGCAATGTCTAGAGACATTTTTAGTTGTCACAGCTGGGGAGGAGGAGTGCTGTTGACATCTAACGAGTAAAAGCCAGGGATGGTGCTAAACATCCTGCATGGCAGAGGACAACCTCTCATAACAAAACATTATCTGGCCTAAAATATCAATTGTGCTGAGGTTGAAAACGCTGCCTGGAAGAACCCAATCCAAACTCCTTTGGCTCTTCTCACCTTTTCACTTTAGCCCTGGTACAGTCAAGTTGTCCCTCGCCATATCTCAGTTCCCTTTTTGTGGTCTCACTGTATCGCGGATTTTTTTTTTTTTTTTGTATTTTTCTGAAGTTGGAAACAGGGAGGCAGTCAGACAGACACCTGCATGCACCCGACTGGGATCCACCTGACATGCCCACCAGGGGGCAATACTCTGCCCATCTGGGGTGTTGCTCTGTTGCAACCAGAGCCATTCTAGCGCCTGAGGTGGAGGCCATAGAGCCATCCTCAACGCCCGGGCCATCTTTGCTCCAATGGAGCCTAGGCTGCGGGAGGGGAAGAGAGAGACAGAGAGGAAGGAGAGGGGGAGGGGTGGAGAAGCAGATGGGTGCTTCTCCTGTGTGCCCTGGCCAGGAATCAAACCCGGGACTCCTGCATGCCAGGCCAATGCTCTACCACTGAGCCAACCGGCCAGGGCTGTATCATGGATTTTTAAATGGTTATCTATCTAATTTTGTATCGCGGATTTTTCACTATATCACAGGATTTTGCGGTATATAGGTATTTTCTTATGTTTATTATTTTAATTATTTTTGTGGTAAAATAAGCATTTTTCTAGCCTAAAAAATTGAAAACAATATAAAAATATTTTTAAAATATATTAATCGAATATTAAAATCGAAATATTAAAGGAATATTAAATCAAAATAAAGCCTTAAAATATTTATAAATAATAAAATAAATATAAGGTCTCTACTTCACAAATTTTTGCCTATCACACGGGGTTCTGGAACCTAACTCCCCACCCCCACCCCGCGCCTGCGATACACAATGGACCTCTGTACTTTGTTCTCTGGACCCTCATCTTCCCAGGAACAGTATGCGCCAGCCCTATCACTGTCAGGAAATTTTAAAGCATGATTAACATTAAGCACTTGGGCTCTGAAGTCAGGAAGACCTGGTCGTGTATTCAGGCTTACTACCTGTCAATTGTGTATCCTTGGGCAAGTTACCTGCTGCCTCTAAGACTTAGTTCCTACTTCTGTTAATAGAGACAACAATGGTTATTGTTATTTTAAAGGCTGCATGAGATGATGCAAATGAAGCTGTTGAACACTGGCACATCTCTGTTCCTGTGCTCTTGATTTTCTTGCCTTTATTAGGGCACCAAATTCTTGCTTCCCTGACCTGAACTAGTTGCCTAAAGGTTTCTCTCTCCAGCTGCCTCAAGTATTCCTGAAGGGCAGGAATCCATCCTCCTTTGTCTCCCCAGAACTTGGCGCAGCATCTTGCCCACAGTAGGGGTCAGTAAATACCAACTGAATTGCAATCTTAGCACTTCCTTGAAGAGAAGACCACCCTGCCAATGGATACAAATCTGGAATTCTAAAGGGAACTCTTTATTATGGAGCCAGTTGTGGTTTCCTCTGCTGCCTTCGTTTTCTCTGCCCACTCTTCACGGTTCAGTTTTCCAGGGAGTAGTTGGCATGATTTTTGGCCAAAAGTCTCCCCTCCCTCTTAGAAAGATCTAATCTAGCTATGTGACCTAAAATACCACTGTTGGGCAGATAAAATATATTATGCTCACTTTGTTAAAGATAGCGCTGCCCACATGGAGGCCGTCACCCAGGTGATATTAATGTGTGTTGGGGGTGGGCTGTGGGCAGGCAGAATCCTTGTAGCCTGGGGCTTGGTTTTAGGACTAAGCCTTTCCCACCCTTTTTGATGTGGGGTGGTACAATCCCATCATGCCTCAGATAGGTGACTTTGTATTAGAGACTTCCCTATTTTGTATATTGGATTAAAGGTTTTGGTTTCTACACTATAAAATGGGGGCAGAACGGGAGCTTGCTCTCTTGGTTCCTGAGATTAACATTAGAGAGCAGAGAGCAGAGAAAGGCCACGTGGAAGAGGCCAGGAGAAGCAGCCAAGATGGCGGAGTGTTGAGTGAGAAGCCAGTTTGTGCAGTTTGTGCAGGGAGAAGGAAGGAGATGGGGAACAGAGGTGAATAAGTCTGGTGAGCTAAAAACCTTTGATTCTAGAAAACTCGGATAAGTCAGTAGCTTTGTGAGCACTGAATGTGAGTGGGTTTTGGAGCCCAGTGTGTGTTTTTACTTGCCCACCGGGTGCAAGCTAGGATTAAAGAGGATGGCTCATCAGTTTTTGGCTCCGTTGTTTCTTTACTGACTGTCCAAATCTAATGCGAACCTGCATGGGCCAGGCTGCTGTGATGGTGGCCCTGGCTACTAGCTTTACAACCACTTATATGCCCCAAATTTATTTCTATAGCCAGGATCTCTTTTGTGAACTCTAGATTTATGTTTTTTAACCATCTATTTCAGGAGTAGTCAACCTTTTTATACCTACCGCCCACTTTTGTATCTCTGTTAGTAGTAAAATTTTCTAACCGCCCACCGGTTCCACAGTAATGGTGATTTATAAAGTAGGGAAGTAACTTTACTTTATAAAATTTATAAAGCAGAGTTACAGCAAGTTAAAGCATGTAATAATAATTACTTACCAAGTGCTTTATGTCGGATTTTTGCTAAGTTTGGCAGAATAAATTTTTATAAAACAAACTTACTATAGTTAAATATATCTTTTTATTTATACTTTGGTTGCTCCGCTACCGCCCACCATGAAAACTGGAATGCCCACTCGTGGGTGGTAGGGACCAGGTTGACTACCACTGATGTATTTGATATACTCAATTGATTATATATTAACGCATTCAACACACAGCAACCCAAGTGATATTTATAAAATATAATTCTGATGTCACTCCCTTCCAGGGCCTTCTATTGGACCAATTATAAATCCTTCTCATGGCCTACAGTCTCTTTTGAGTTCTTAATTTCTCACCTCCTGACATTGCTCTCCTGACTCTCTGTGTGCTCAAGTCACATTGATCATCTTTCGCCTTCTCTGAGCCTTTGCACTTGATGTTGCCTCGGTCTGGAATACTTGTCCCCAGATCAATAAATGGCTTCTCATTCAGACCTCAACCAGTGTCACCTCGAGGAGGACTTCCTATCCCTCTCCCAGACTTTCCCCCATCTTTTGCTAACTCTCTAAGTCATAACCTTATTTAACTTATTCAGAATGCATACCATTATCTGAGATTTATTTGCTTCCTTGATAATTTTGTCTCCTCCACTAAAAAGTGAGTCCTGTGGGAGCAGGATACTTGCCAGCCTTGTTCCCTACTGAATCTGTAGTGCGTGTGCAGTAAGTTCTTGTTCCCTTCATTTTAAAAACACAAGTAAGCTCTAGAGGGAAAATGCGAGCACTAATTTTGGTAGTGAAATTTTTTGTGTTTCATAAAATATTAGAGCTCAGAATGTCTTGGAGGTCACCTTGCCCAGCCCTCTTCTTGGAATGCTTCAGGAAACATCAGGGAATTGTGGAAGAGTTTACTTACCCAAGGACAGATGTTCAATGGTGCTGTTTCAGACCGCCAAATTGTGTGTGTATGTGTGTGGTAAAATCTGATTATTTCTTTGAGAGTGTGATGAATAAGCCTTGCCTAGGAATCAGGATTTTAAATATATATATATTTTTAATTTATTGGTTTTAGTGAAAGGGGAAGGGAGAAAGAGACAGGAACATCAATCTGTTCCTGTATGTGCCCTGATTGGGGATCGAACTGGCAACCTCTGTGCTTCAGGACAATGTTCCAATCAACCAAACGATATAACCAGAGCATTTTCTTTTTTTAAGGAATCAGGATTTTTAAAATTTGAGTTCATATTCCACCTTGAAAGCTTGGATAAACTCTTTCCCCTTCTGGGACCCAATTTCCCAATCTGTGATACAGGTAACACTGTGTTGAGAACAGGGTACAAAGGTGGCGCAGAGGAAGGGAGAATCAGCCCCGTGGGTCTGGACAGGAATGTGTCAGGGAGAAGGTGAAACCCAAAGAGCATTTTGAAGGATGAATAAGAATTTATCACAGGAGCAGGGATGGAGACAAGGGTGTTCCACTCGGCAAGAGCAGCATGTACAAATGTTCCAAGTTATGACACAGCCAGCAGTGGCATCTTCAGGGAACCAGAGAGTGTGAAGGGGAGGCTGGGAAGCAGGCGGGGGCTAGATCAAGGGGGCTCAGGAGCCTGGCCTTTCGCTGAGCAGTGTGGCACCAGTAACGGCGGTGAACAGGGGAGAAACAAGATCTGGCCTGGGTGTTAGAAAGCGCATGTCAGCAAAAATGTGGAGGATGGACTGTGTAGTGACCAAAGCAGAGATTGGAGATAGACATTTGGGAGGCTGTGGTAAACTTCTTGGTGAAAGTGGAGAAGCCTGGATGGGGTGGGGGTCAGAATGTCTCTGTATGTTGAGGGATGATATAGAAGAGGAGAAGACAGATGTTTAGGAGTTGGCTGAAGAATGGGACACAGGAAGCCTTCAGTTTCACGACTGGCTATAGGGGAATCTTTTGACAAAGCACAGGCCTCTTGGAAGGGGAGGCCTTCCTGATTGACCTTAGCCATCCTCTGCAGTGAGCTCTGTGAGGCTAAGCTCTGCCTGCTAGCTCTTGCACCCAATCGCCTGCCTGGGGTGGTTGTACCCACACCTCGGCTCCTCCTCTGGGAAGGCAGAGAACATGCACAGACCTGAGGTCACTAGGTCACTCCCCCAAGGACTGACCGCCTCCTGCTCAGTGTTAGCTGGAGTGAAATGCCTAAGGGTGTTGTTGACAAACATTTCTGAAATACTCCTTATAATCAGAGAAAAAGGGACTTCAAGACCCAAGTCCCAAGATAGTTGATGAGGCCAAAATCATGAACAAAATCCAGCAATTTATGTCCAGAAAAGGCTGCTCTGCATGATATCACCTCCTCCAGGAAGCCTTGACAAGCATTCCCCTAAGTCCCACAGCCCCTGGGCTTCCTTGGTGTCAGCCCCGCTCACATGATGGTTGTCAGTTTGCCTGACTCTCCTCTGTGTTTCCAGCATCAAAGTTGGGGCTTGGCTAAGAACAGTGCCAGTAAAGGATTATACTGAATAATTGAACTGAACTTTCACACACACACACACACACACACACACACACACACACCCCCAAAAATATCACACCCCATGAAGAGAATGATATTCCGAGAATGTCCAGCAGTAGTACTTAGAGCAGGGGTCCCCAAACTACGGCCCGCGGGCCACATGCGGCCCCCTGAGGCCATTTATCCGGCCCCCACCGCACTCCCGGAAGGGGCACCTCTTTCATTGGTGGTCAGTGAGAGGAGCACATTGACCATCTCATTAGCCAAAAGCAAGCCCATAGTTCCCATTGAAATACTGGTCAGTTTGTTGATTTAAATTTACTTGTTCTTCATTTTAAATATTGTATTTGTTCCCGTTTTGTATTTTTACTTTAAAATAAGATATGTGCAGTGTGCATAGGGATTTGTTCATAGTTTTTTCTTATAGTCCGGCCCTCCAACGGTCTGAAGGACAGTGAACTGGACCCCTGTGTAAAAAGTTTGGGGACCCCTGACTTAGAGACATGTAATTGTTGAAGTCAAGTACCTATCTTAAAGAAATCAACCCAAAATGGTATTTTTATGCTAAAAGGAAAAAGGTCAGAGGGATGTGCTGAGGGGCTGATGCTGCTCACTGGCTGTGAGAGAAAAAAAAAACATCGATTTTTTTTGTTCCACTTATTTATGCATTCATTGGTTGATTCTTGTATGTGCCCTGTCCAGTAATCGAATCTGCAACCTTGTGTATTGGGACAATGCACTAACCAACTGAGCTATCAAGCCAGGACTGGAATATTCTTCTCTTAGATCTTTATGAGCTTCATTCTTCATCATTCAGGTTTCTGCTCATATGTCTCCCTCTTGGAGAGACTTTTCTTACTTGCTCTATCAAAAATTACTTCCTCATATATAGTTATACACTATCCCTTTATATGAAGTATTTTTTTAGAGATAAACCTTTAGAGAAGTTATCTATATAGAATAAAATGGACCTATTTAAAGTGTATCTATCATTCCTTGATGGTTGAAAAAATATATATACCTGTTGACCACCACCACAATTAATATATAGAACAGGGATAGTCAACCCTTTTATATCTACCACCCACTTTTGTATCTCTGTTAGTAGTAAAGTTTTCTAACCACCCACCAGTTCCACAGTAATGGTGATTTATAAAGTACGGAAGTAACTTTACTTTATAAAATTTATAAAGCAGAGTTACAGCAAGTTAAAGCATATAATAATAATTACTTACCAAGTACTTTATGTTGGATTTTTGCTAAGTTTGGCAGAATAAATCTTTATAAAACAACTTACTATAGCCTGACCTGTGGTGGCACAATGAATAAAGCATCAGCCTAGAAACGCTGAGGTTGCCGGTTCAAAACCCTGGGCTTGCCTGGTCAAGGCACATATGGGAGTTGATGCTTCCTGCTCCTCCCTCCCCCTTCTCTCTCTCTCTCTCTCTCTCTCTCTATCCTCTCTAAAAATTAATTTAAAAAAACACAACTTACTATAGGTAAATCTATCTTTTTATTTATACTTTGGTTGCTCCGCTACTGCCCATCATGAAAGCTGGAACACCCACTCGTGGGTGGGAGGGACCAGGTCTAGAACATTTCCATGACCCCTAAAAGTTCCCTTATGTATCTTTGCATACTTAATTTTTTTCGTACGTTTTACTGTATGATATGTTTATATATATTTTTTATGTTTATATTTTTATTCATTGTCTAGCTCCTCACTCTTAGATTAGCTTTCTGAGAACACACTCCTTCTCTGTTGTGTTCATTGCTGTACCTGCAGCCCCTAAAACAGTGCCTAGAACAGGCACTTGGGTACTCAAACTTCTTTCTTTCTTTCTTTCTTTCTTTCTTTCTTTCTTTCTTTCTTTCTTTCTTTCTTTCCTTCCTTCCTTCCTTCCTTCCTTCCTTCCTTCCTTCCTTCCTTCCTTCCTTCCTTCCTTTTTAATTGAATGAATGAATGACTCTTCCTGAGAAATGATTTTTTCCAGAGATCAGAATGCTCATAGTAGCCAAGTTTGTCAGGGACTCAGAAAACCAAATGCCATGAGTCACAACTTAACCTTTGTTGAATGCTTATTGTGTACAAGTGGATTTTTTTTGTAACAGAGACAGAGAGAAGGGACAGATAGGGCCAGACAGACAGGGACAGACAGACAGGAAGGAGAGAGATGAGAAGCATCAATTCTTTGTTGTCGCCCCTTAGTTGTTCATTGATTGCTTTCTCATATTAGCCAAGTTTGTCAGGGACTCAGAAAACCAAATGCCATGAGTCACAACTTAACCTTTGTTGAATGTTTATTGTGTACAAGTGGATTTTTTTTTGTAACAGAGACAGAGAGAGGGACAGATAGGGCCAGACAGACAGGGACAGACAGACAGGAAGGAAAGAGATGAGAAGCAACAACTAAGTTGTTGTCGCCCCTTAGTTGTTCATTGATTGCTTTCTCATATGTGCCTTGTGACCAGGGGGCTACAGCAGAGCGAGTAACCCCTTGCTCAAGCTAGTGACCTTGGGCTCAATCTGGTGAGCCTTGCTTAAACCAGATGAGCCCGCACTCAAGCCAGTGACCTCAGGGTCCTCTAGTCCTAGTCCACTGCTCTATTCGCTGCGCAACAGCCTGGTCAGGCAAGTGGATGTTTTTCTTTATACATTATTTTATTGAATCTTTCTATTATCTCTCTTTCACTGATGGGGACACTGATGTTCAGAGAAGTTGAGTGACTCACCCAAGTGTCAAAAGTGGTTTTGAGGCCAATTTGGGCAAAGTCTGGAAAGAATTCATTGGATTTTACAGTTAGGAGACCATTTTAGACTCAGTAGAGTCCTGGTGATGGAAGGCTGACTACAGTAGGTTGAAGGGTAGATGAGGACCAAGGGAATGAATAGACTGGGTGTGGGCTACATTTTGGAGAACTCTGGCTGAGAGAGGAAATAGAGTAGAGCTCAGGTAGGTAGTTGGGGTGCAAAGTAAAGGTGAAAGCTTTGATGACACTGGTGGGGATTTTGCAGAAAGGCAAATGGGCAAGAGATTTGAAGGGAGGGAGCAAAGTGAGAGATCCCCATCTCTTTCAACTTCACAAACTTGTATTTGGTACAGAGCCTGACATAGAAAATGCTCAATTAAAAGTTTGTGGAGTGCTCACTTCGGCGACACATATACTAAAAAGTTTGTGGAAAGAGAAAGGAGAGAGGGAAAAAGGAAGGACTGTAAGAGTTAGACAGGAAGGAGCCAATTGCCTGAAAAGTAATGGAGGGGATAAAAGAGCAGGTGTACTTCGAGTGACAGAGTGTGAGAATTGGAGGGTAGGAGGACACAGTCATGCGGAGGGGAGTTTAAATTTGAGATTTCAGAGGTGGTGATGATAAAAGGTATCAAACTGAGGTAAAATGTATAAATTATATATAAAGTATATATTGTCACTATGTAAAATATATTTGTGCACAGAAAAAAAGGAATAGAAGAACATATATACCAAAATACAAGTGGTAAATAATGGAATTTAGATTTTTTTCTTTATTTTTACTTTATTTGCTGCAATGAACTTGCATTACTCTTTTAATAAAAAACTATTAAAAATGGGCCCTGGCCGGTTGGCTCAGTGGTAGAGCGTTGGCCTGGAGTGCGGAAGTCCCGGGTTCGATTCCCGGCCAGGGCACACAGGAGAGGCGCCCGTCTGCTTCTCCACCCCTCCCCCTCTCCTTCCTCTCTGTCTCTCTCTTCCCCTCCCGCAGCCGAGGCTCCATTGGAGCAAAAGATGGCCCAGGCGCTGAGGATGGCTTTGTGGCCTCTGCCCCAGGTGCTAGAGTGGCTCTAGTTGCGACAGAGCGACGCCCCAAGATGGGCAGAGCATCGCCTCCTGGTGGGCATGCCGGGTGGATCCCGGTCAAGTGCATGCGGGGGTCTATCTGACTGCCTCCCCGTTTCCAGCTTCAGAAAAATACCAAAAAAAAAAACAAAAAAAAAAAAACCTATTAAAAACGAAGAGAACTATTCTGTCTTTCCATTTCTCCTTGGAACTGAATTTTCTCCTTTTGTATTCTAGTTTTTACACCTAAGCTGCATCTGATGCCTTATGTAACCTTATTAAAGCACATATTGCTCACTAGGCATGATGCTTCACACACTTTAGTCTTCACCTCGACTGCTCAAAGTCATTACTATTTTCTCCAGTCTAGAGACATGACTGAAACTCAGAGAAGTTGAACAATTTGTCTGAAGTCACACAGCTATTAAATGGCAAAGTCAGGATTTGAGCCCAGGACTGTATGATATTGAAATGATTTTCTTGCATTACTCCTGCTCCCCACCCCCTCTTCCCATGAATCCACTAAGTTGAAGGCCTCCTAGCTCACATTTTAAGGGCTTAGAAACCTCAAGGAAGGTAAATCTTAAATTCTTTGTCAGAACTGAAAGGGTGCTAAGAGCTTATCTAGCACTAAATGGCTTCCTTCTCCCCATTTACAGGTAAGAAAACTGAGGTCCAGAGAGAGGGTGACATAGCGGAGTCATTTAATGGGTTTGTGGCAGGGTGTGATTCAGGCTCCTTTCTTTCTGCTGTTTTTCCAGACTATTCTAGGCCACAGAGCAGTTCAGTAACCAGAAGGTGTGCCAGGCTTTTAGAATTCAATCCTCTCATTGTACAAATGGGGAAGCTGAGATCCAGAGTGGAAAGTTGGTTTTCCCAACCTCACACAGTCAGTGGCAGAGATGTTTGTTGAACCCAGGTCTCTAATCTTCATAAAGGATTCACTGACCACTGCTGCAAGCTGGCAGGTGCAAGGTGGCCAGCAGGTAGTAATACCAGTGGGCTCAGGGAAAACATGAGCTTTTAAATTCCCAGGCCTTGCCCTGGCTGGTTAGCTCAGTGGTAGAGCGTCGGCCTGGTGTGCAGGAGTCCTGGGTTCGATTCCCGACCACTAGGGCACACAGGAGAAGCGCCCATCTGCTTCTCCACCCCTCCCCCTCTCCTTCCTCTCTGTCTCTCTCTTCCCCTCCCGCAGCCAAGGCTCCATTGGAGCAAAGTTTGCCCGGGTGCTGAGGATGGCTTTGTGGCCTCTGCCTCAGGTGCTAGAATGTCTCTGGTCGCAACAGAGCGACTCCCCGAATGGGCAGAGCATCACCCCCTGGTGGGCATGCTGGGTGGATCCCGGTCGGGCGCATGCGGGAGTCTGTCTGACTGCCTCCCCGTTTCCAAACTTCAGAAAAATAAAATAAAATAAAAATTCCCAGGCCTTGCATAGGCTACTAATTTTCATTGACAAAATGTTGGCACCTGAAAAGATAAGCTTTAATTTATCTATAATTATAAATACATTAAACTATGCAGGGAAGTTGGTGGATTGGAGAATCATTGAATTGGTGATACAAATAGGTTTAAGAGGAGGGCTGATGGTGATGGCAGTAGCCATGGTAAAAGTACAAAATCAGGCAGTAAGAACTGGAATTCAGATGAGGAGCTGAATGATACAGAAGTCACAAGGTATGTGCGTGAATGTTAATTCTGTCAGCTCTCAGACTTGACCATGAAAACTTGGCCACAGAGACATTTTGAGACAAAGGGCCTCTGTGCCCAGTTGGCTCAGACTCACTGAGGACAGCCCAGCAGGGCTGAGGAACAGCCTGCTGTTCAGGCCTCAGACTGATAAGTGATTGGGACCATCTGTGGATCGTGGATACTTGGACATGCTGGCCCTAGAGAAGAATCAACCTGGACAGATGCCCAAACCAAAGAGGCCTGATCCAACTGGCCTTTCCAGGTTTCAAGTACAAACTGATGGCAAGGATTGCTCCAGAGGCTGCAGGGATATGGAGGCAAACGGGACCATTTTTAATGTTAAAAAAACCAAAAGAGCTGGAGGGAGATATATAAAAATGTTGACAATACTTATCTCTGGGAAGTAGATTATGGATGTTTTTATTGCTTATTTGCTTCCTTTGGACTTTCTACATTTTCTATTATAAATTATTTTGCTTTGAAAAATCAAAAAATATAAAATAAGAAAAGCAGACACTTTATGCGTCTGTCACTTATTAGACTGTGAGCTCCTCGTAAGCTTAAGGGCTGAAGGAATTCTGTCAGTAAGTGCTCTGGCATCCAGACTCACACTGCACAGTACAGTTACTCTGTAAATATTTAAATAAATGACTTGTAGTCTCTTCTACTTCTATCATAATGCCCACTTCTCATTTATTTATTTTTAATGTTTATTTTTTAAAATTGATTTTAAAGAGAGGAAGAGGGAGAGTGAGGAGAGAGAGACAGGAGCATTAATTTGTTCCAGTATGTGCCCTGACTGGGGATTGAACCAGCATCTCCTGTGCTTCCGATGATGCTCTCTAACCAACCGAGCTACCCTGCCAGGCTAATGCCCACTTTTAAATATATTTTTAAAAGATTTTATTTATTTGTTTTTTAAGAGAGGAAAAAAAGAGAGAAAGGGGGAGGAGCAGGAAGCATCAATTCCCATATGTGCCTTGACCAGGCAAACCTGGAGTTTTGAACCAGCAACCTCAGCATTCCAGATTAATGCTTTATCCACTCTGCCACCACAGGTCAGGTGTAATGCCCACTCTTTAAACAAACACGGTTATCTGCCTACATAATGAATGGAGGGTTGACCCCAACCACTAGAGGCACCCATTCAGTGACAGCAAAGATAATTAATTTATTGTCTTAATTAATTTGGTTCTCATGACAGTCTCTCATTCATCAAACATTTATTGAGCACCTATTATGTATACAATGTTTATTTCTTTAAAGAGTTTGAACATAATTCTTATTTACAGATGAAAGTACAGATTCAGAAAAGTGATTGGCTCAAGTCACATGCAGAAATTGGCAGGAAGGCTCAGATTTTATCCAGTACTGTTCACGAGCTCACAAGGCTTTTTACCAGTTGATAAATATTTGAGTGACTATGGTCTATGTGGCAGACATCAGATAGACAAGCAGAAAGAAAAAAAGGAAGCAGGTAGTTCAGCTGACAGGCAGATAAATAGGGAGATGGGTCCACTGGTCTCAAGAGAGCTGGCTGGATAGCTAGAGGCAAATACATTGACCTCAGGGAGAAGTGAGTGCTCCCGGCAGAACAGAGACTGTAAAGTAAGAAAAATTTCAGCCCTGGGCGTTGGTGCAGTGGATAGAATGTCCTCCTGGAGCACTGAGGTCACCAGCCCTTTGCTGGGGTCACCAGCTCAATCCCGAGGGTGTTAGCTCCATGAGAATCAATGGGTGCACAACTAAGTGGAACAAGAAGTTAACGTTTCTCTCTCTCTCTTCCCCCTCCCCCTTCCCCACTGCCTCTCTCAAAAATTCCTTTTTTTTCAAAGCAAACCCACACCTCTGCTGTAATTTACAGTCCATTACAGAGCTTGAATCTTCAAGGCATTTAATCTTATTTAGGATTGTCTATATAAGAGGTTGGGCTATTTTATAATGCCCACAAAATTTTTCTATTGAAAATGGTAGACAAAATACTGGCCCCTGAAGAGATAAGCTTTAGTTTATCTAGCAAGTTCTCTTTTGGAGCATACTGTTAGGCCAGTGTCTGTGGCCATGTAAGTTCACACTGGATTCGGGAAGATGGTAGAGGAACTGTGGAGCCAGAAAACAGTGGGCCATTCCGTTTATTAGAGTCTCTCATTGGGGGACAAGCAAGCAGGCAGGGAAAACCGCTCCCCCCCTCCCCCCTCAGGACTTCCAAGCAAAACATACCAGCAGAGAAAAAACCCTTCTCTGGCAAACAGAAGCAAGCAACGGCCCCTCCCAATGGCAGCAGGCAATCCTCAATTTACAATCCACCGCCCTGAGGGCAAGCACCTGCAGCCTTACATAGACTATACACACATGGTGCTGCCCCTGCTCATGTACAAATCAGGTAAAGTACGAGACGAGCAAGCCTAACACACCTGTAACACACTTGTTTGCCCAACACAGACAATCTGATGACGTCAAATAAATGCAACAAATGTGTTTCTTCATCTAAATATGCAAGCGTTAGTTGGTTGTAAATTCTTTCAGGAGCTGTTTTGCTGTCTACTTTTCAGGATTAAAAAATAAAAATAAATGGCCCTGGCCAGTTGGCTCGGCCTGGTAGAGTGTCGGCCTGGCGTGCAGGAGTCCCGGGTTCGATTTCCGGTCAGGGCACACAGGAGAAGCGCCCATCTGCTTCTTCACCCCTCCCCCTCTCCTTCCTCTCTGTCTCTCTCTTCCCCTCACTCAGCCAAGGCTCCATTGGAGCAAAGTTGGCCAGGGTGCTGAGGATGGCTCCATGGCCTCTGCCTCAGGAGCTAGAATGGCTCTGGTTGCAGCAGAGCGACGCCCCGGATGGGCAGAGCATTGCCCCCTGGTGGGCATGCCGGGTGGATCCCGGTCAGGTGCATGCGGGAGTCTGACTGCCTCCCCGTTTCCAGCTTCGGAAAAATACAAAAAAAATAAAATTAAAAAAAATAAACATAAAAAATGCTTAAAAAGCAAAATGTGGAAGGAGGAAGCAGTTACAGATTTTTTTGGTAATTATACTTTTTTTAATTTTTAGAATCTGTTTTTACTGTGGGTTGGCTGTTGCTATTTCATCAGGATAACCATTTCTTTGCTGAGTTCAGGCAACCAATAAAGAGCCACACCCTCAAAAGAAAACCACAAAACCATCTTTAACAGAATTTTTTTTTTTTGTGGCAGAGACAAAGAGAGTCAGAGAGAGGGATAGACAGACAGGAAGGGAGAGAGGTGAGAAATATCAATTCTTCGTTGCGGTTCCTTAATTGTTCATTGATTGATTTCTTATATGTGCCTTGACCGGGGGGCTACAGCAGACCGAATGACCCCTTGCTTGAGCCAGTGACCCTGGGCTCAAACTGGATGAGCTTGCGCTCAAGCTGGCGACCTCAGGGTCTCGAACCTGGGTCCTTCCGCATCCCAGTCCGACACTTTATCCACTGCGCCACCATCTGGTCAGGCTAACCAAACTTTTTATATGATGTCTAAGTTTCCTGTAACTTGGCACACAAACTTCTGTGTTGAGTTGAATTTCAACTGATGATTGTATATATTTGGAGACAGTGTGACTACTGAACTTGAAAATAAAATAAAATAAAATAAAATATATATTTTCTTAAGGACCTATTCTGATTCAGGCTCAGGACTAAGTTCTAGGGAAGGCACATCTTTAACCTTCCAAGCTAAAAATACTTATCTCTTTACCTTTGATGTTATATATCTCTGTATTCATATATACAGATTCAGCTTCCAGTGGTCTTGAGCACTTACAATGTGGCTGACACTGTGTTGCATGCCATTTCATTGAATTCTCCCAGAAACTCTTTTTTTTAAATACACATTTTATTTATTTATTTATTTATTGCTTCTGTTTTTTTCCTTTTTTTATTTATTCATTTTATTTATTTATTTATTTATTACAGAAACAGAGAGAGAGTCAGAAAGAGGGATAGATAGGGACAGACAGACAGGAACAGAGAGAGATGAGAAGCATCAATCGTTAGTTTTTCGTTGTGACACCTTAGTTGTTCATTGATTGCTTTCTCATATGTGCCTTGACCGTGGGCCTTCAGCAGACCGAGTAACCCCTTGCTCAAGCCAGCAACCTTGGGTCCAAGCTGGTGAGCTCTTTGTTCATACCAGATGAGCCCGTGCTTAAGCTGGCAACCTCAGGATCTCGGACCTGGGTCCTCCGCATCCCAGTCCAATGCTCTATCCACTGTGCCACCGCCTGGTCAGGCTACTCGTTTGTTTTAGAGAGGAAAGAGAGTGTGAGAGAAAGAGAGAGAGAGAGAGAGAGAACAGGGGGAAGGGAGGAGCAGGAAGCATCAACTCCCATATGTGCCTGTTGGTCAAGTAAGTTTGTAAATATGATATATATATGTTTGCTCGCTTACAGTTTGCATTGAGTGTGGGGGACAGGCTGTAAGCAGGCATGGTTATTAAAGCCTACGCTTAGTTTCAAAACTAAGCTTTTCCCCACTTCTTTGACTATTGCGTGATAGGGGGTGGTGCACTCTCATGAGGAATCCCATTATGCCTCAGATAAGTGACTTTGTATCAGAGACTTCCTTGTTTGTATATTGGATTAAAGGTTTTGATTTCTATACTATAAAATGGGGCAGAGGAGCCCATGCTGGGGGAGAGCAGAGAAAGGCCACATGGAGGAGAGGAGAAGCAGCCAAGATGGCAGACCATCCATTGTTGCTCTAGGACCCTTGAGCATCCAAAGAATCATTATTTTAAACTCTTCATCTGGTAGTTTGGTTACTTCTATTGCATTCAGTTCTTTGTCTGGGAATTTCTCCTGTGGATCATTTGGGTCGCATTTCGTTGCCCATTTTTTCTGTGTATTAGGTAGCAATGTCTTACTTTGAATTTTTGTGGTTTCTTTAAGAGAAAGATAAGCTTGTTGGTACTAACCTCCAGGCCACCTATTTTCCTTGTTCTAAAAATTCTTTTTGAGGGTACTATTTTCCATCCTTTTGTATATGAGTATCGAATGCAGGTGGTCCTTTTTGTGAATATGGTTATTACTTCAGTCTGGTTGGCTCTATGGGTCAACCTTGATCATTTGTATTCCACATTGTGCAGTGTCTATTCTGTTGGGCGTATTCTCTACCATGTCCAGTGCCGGCTAAACTCTTCCTATTGGGGCGTGGTGCTTTTGCTCTTGCTTAGTCTAGGTTTGGTGCTGTCTGCCACCCACTACTCAAATTATTCACAAATAACTTTATGAATTTCAAACTGTAAATTACTATGACTTACATTTGTTGCACACTCTTTAAGTTATAAAGGGCTTTTCACACACATGACCTAATGGGAAGCCATATTGTACAGGGATTAAAAATACAGATTTTGGTGTTGCAAAGGCCGGAGTCCGAATCTGGGTTACCCACTTAGATACCAACTGGGCTCTTGGACAAGCTTCTGAGCTTCACTTTCCTCATCTTTGAATGGAGAAAAAAATAGGGCATTCATGACAGAGCTATTATGAGAATGCAGTGATACAACGCATGTGAAGCACTCAATGCCTGACATATGGCTACTAAAGAGTAGCTATTAATATGATTGTATAATTTTTTTGTTCTTTGTAGCATTTTTTCCTGTATCTTCTTCTTCTTTAGAGGAAAGGCAGCGTTTGAAATCAGAAAGATTGGGTTCACATCTCAGGTGTACCATTTACTAGATGCAAAATGGAACTAATAATCCCTATCTCATAGCACTGTCCATGGGAAGAAATGAGGTGACATTTTTAGGGAGCCACACAAAAGCCTAACACATAATAACAAATCTTTTGACTGGCATCAATCCTTGTCTCTCATTGGGTCAACTATGGATTGGTCGGGGAAGCGGTATCCACTTCATTCAAATGACAGAAACTTTAGGCAGAAAGAGCCTCCTGGGACACTGCCCTCAGACGTGGTGGAGGAGGCGGTCACTGTGATTTCCTGGCCTGGCTAGCACATCTTGGGAAGACAGGAAAAGACCATCAAAAGCAAGCCTACCCTCTGAGGCTCACGAGGGAAGGTAGTTGTGTCATCAGGAGATGACAGAGCCAACTCAGGGTGGTTTATGTGTGTTAGGCTCTGGCCAGTTAGCTTAGTTGGTTAGAGCATTGTCCCCATATGCCAACATTGAGGGTTTGATTCTTGGTCAGGGCACATATAAGAATCATCTAAATGAGTGCATAAATAAATGGAACAAAAAAGTGATATTTCTCTATCTACCTATCTCTCTAAAATCAGTAAATAATTAAAATTTTTTAATGTGTGTTGATGTGTAGTTTTAGTGGGCAGAATTAAAGGCCTTTAATATTGGGTAGTGGGATTTGAGAAGTAGTTATTCAACTGCAGGGAGGAAATGAAATAAAGTCTACCCCAAGGCCTCTTCCATCTCAAGCTGCCAAATTGCCTTGTAACCCTGGGACCATGGTGGGCCCAGGAAGTTGGAGTCAGCAACTCGAAGGCATAAAATCAGAAAGGCACTGAATGTTTAGATGAAGTGCCAGGTCCCAGCAAAGAAGGCCTCTTTGTCTACATGCCATCTTTGCCAAAGCAGAACAGATTTATCAGCATCTCCTTGAAACTGAGAGGGAGGGAGAGTCTAAAAAGTTTAAGCAATAAGAAAGGCTAAATGGAAATAGATTGTTCAATGTCATCATTAAGAAGTACAAAATGCTATTGCTAATCTCTTTACTTGGTAAGCTGATTTTATTATTTTATTTTACTAAACATAAATATGGATAAGGGCTGTTTTCTTAACCAGATTTTCCCATTTACTTTAGTGAGAATGCCTCATGACTCTCAGCTATACATTCCCATGGCAGTTTTTTTTTTTTTTACTTCCCCTACTTTATTTTATTTTATTTTTCATTTTTTTACAGGGACAGAGAGAGAGTCAGATAGAGGGATAGATAGGGACAGACAGACAGGAACGGAGATAGATGAGAAGCATCAATCATCAGTCTTTCGTTGCAACACCTTAGTTGTTCATTGATTGCTTTCTCATATGTGCCATGACCGTGGGCCTTCAGCAGACTGAGTAACCCCTTGCTTAAGCCAGTAACCTTGGGTCCATGCTAGTGAGCTTTTTGCTCAAACCAGATGAGCCCGCGCTCAAGCTGGCAACCCTGGGGTGCGCTAGTTGGCACACAAGTCCAGTATCGGCAGTTTGATATACGAGTTGACTGACTTATGAGATAGGTTACAGAATGAATTAAATTTGTATCTCAAGATACCACTGTATTGGAATTATCCCCTGATATTCTCTTACTGTCCCCAAAAGTCTTGCTCAGCCTTAGCTGCATCTTGTTATCTCTAAGAAGACACAAATAATTTCTATATAGTGCTTTTTTCCTTCTTAACCCCATAGATGGGTAGAAAAAATAATGGGTGAAATCTAAATATAGTGTGGATTATGGTAAATTTTAGCTTACTTCAGGAAAATTTTATGGAGATAAAGAAAAGATAAAGGTAAATACTGGAACTCAGAAGTATACTAACTGACTGGAAAAATTCTGACTTTTATACAGTTGTTTTTAACCATGATTACCAATTCCTCACTCTTTCTTAGAGTTAAAAAAAGTAGTAAATGGAGAATGAACACCAGAAACATAATGATATTCATTTATTGATATAGGTATTTAAAACTAATCCCTTAGATGCATTATTCCCATGAATCTTCCTAACAGCATTCCAAGATGGCTACTATATATTATGTTCTCTGTTTTGCAGTGAGGCCTCAGAGAGGTGGAATAATTTACCCAAGGATATATACACAGCTGGCAAGAAGCAGAGTAGAGTTGAAATCTGATTCTAGTTCTGACTCCAGGGCTGTGTTCATTACCACTGGATTATACTGCTTTTCACAACCCTAGAATTTTTTTTTTTTTTTTAAGTGAGAGGAGGAGAGATAGTGAAACAGACTACTGACTGCATCCCAACTGGGATCCACTTGGCAACGCCCATCTGGGGCCAATGCTTGAATCAACCGAGCTATCCTCAGGGCTCCAGGCTGAGGCTCTAACCAGCTGAGCCACTGGCTGTGAGAGGGGAAGAGAGAGAGATAGGGGAAGGTGGGAAGAGAAGCAAATGGCCACTTCTCATGAGTGCCCTGACCGGGGATTGAACTTGCGACATCCACACACTGGGCCAACACTCTATGAGCAAACCACGCAGGGCCGAATATTTTTATTTTTTATTTATTTATTTTAGTGAGCGAGGAAGAGAGAGAGACAGAAACATTGAGCTGCCCCTGCATGTGCCCTGACCGGGGACCAAACCAGCAACCCCTGTGCTTTGGAATGATGATCCAACCAACTGAGCCATCTGGCCAGGGATTCCCTAAAATTCTTATTATAACACTGCACTTGAAACAGGAAAAAACATGGTATAACCTGCGAATGTCACTCTCCCTTAGAGCAGCTTGGTACAATGAAGAGTGGAGCAGACAAGCCTAGGGCAAACTCCCATTACTTTCTAACTGCATCTTTTGGGCAAGTCTTTTCACTTCTCTGAGCCTTGATGGATTTAATAATCATCACCTGCCATGCTCCTTGGGCAGGGCTGCCATAAGAGCCAAATTATATTAAGGGGGCAAAGGGCACCCTGAGGGCAAGGTCTGCAGTCAAGTGTTTTTTGTCTGAGAAAGCTTTTGTCCTATAAATAGAATATATTGATCATCCCCTGGAGTGATTTCCCATCTTCTCTCTCCTGGCTACTGTTATGAATCTCAATTTCCTGTTTATTAAAGGGGAGAATTACAAACCAGCTTGAGCATTCCAATCCACTCTGGAAAATTGTTTCCAGAGGAGAGAGAATTGGAGACTGAGTGACTGCTTCTTAGTGGTTCAGAAGATAGACCGCACAGCCAACTGTCCCCTCTTGGTTTGATTTCTTGGTTGTTGCTCCTCACATCTCACCTCACTCAGGTTCATTAGGTTCCCTCTGGTTGTCTAGAAGGACTCTTGGGAACAAATGAAGCTCAGAGAGAGAAGGGGTTACATTGGGCTACACAGCAAGGTTTGGTAGAGCAGAGAGAATCAAAGCTTAGTCTTCTGCCTACCGGTTCAGCACTCTTTCCCTTAGGTCCACTCCCTCCTCCAGAGAAGTCTTCTCAGGCTACTCTAGCCTCATCAGAGGTCTTTGGGGAAGTAAGCATACTTTAAAGTACAGATAACTCCTGCCTGACCAGGCAGTGGCGCAGTGGATAGAGCGTCGGACTGGGATGTGGAGGACCCAGGTTCAAGACCCCGAGGTCGCCAGCTTGAGCACAGGCTTATCTGGTTTGAGCAAAGCTCACCAGCTTGGACCCAAGGTCGCTGGCTCGAGCAAGGGGTTGCTTGGTCTGCTGAAGGCCCACAGTCAAGGCACATATGAGAAAGCAATCAATGAACAACTAAGGTGTCACAACGAAAAACTGATGATTGATGCTTCTCATCTCTCTCCATTCCTGTCTGTCCCTATCTATCCCTCTCTCTGACTCTCTCTGTGTCTCTGTAAAAAAAAAAAAGTACAGATAACTCCTAATGCAATATCAGACATGAAAGTTCTTAGCCAGAATCTCCTATGCAATAAATGCTTAAAAGACATCTGAGTCAGGACTTGGGATCCTTCTGTGTAATTTAACACATTTGTTGAGCATTTCTTCTATGCCTGGTTGTGTCTTAGATGCTGAGAATAGAAAGATACCTGTAATGCCAGTGGCCACCACTGTGGCCATGCAAGTTTCCATTGGATTTGGACAGATGGTAGAAAAACTGCGGAGCCAGAAAGGATTGGGCCATTCCTTTTAATCAAGTCTCACAATGGCAGACATTCACACTTGCAGGGGAAATTGCCTCTGGGGCAAACAAACTGCAAAATAGCCCCTCACTGTGGCAGGCAGGCAATTCCTGCATCCGCAATCCCCTGAATACAAGCACCCATAGCCTTTTATAGGCCATACACACATGGCGCTGCACCTGCTCATGCACCAATCAGGCAAACTGCTTGGAGCCAGTAAACCAGTGAGCAAGCCTAACACAGCTGCCCCACAATGCCCCAGCTCTTCAGGAGCTTAAAACCTATTCAGAGACCAAAATAAACCTAGTTTCAACTCAGTGTGACCCAGGGAAGTACAGAGAGCTTCATGAAGAAAGGACCCTCACCAAGCATGAATGACAATAGTCCATTGCTTTTTTTTGCTTTTTTTTTTTTTTTTTTTTGTATTTTTTTGTAGCGAGAAGTGGGGAGGCAGAGAGACAGACTCCTGCATACGCCTACCGGGATCCACCTGGCATGCCCACTAGGGGGCAATGCTCTGTTGCAACCAGAGCCATTCTAGCACCTAAGGTGGAGGCCATGGAGCCATCCTTAGCACCTGGGCCAACTCTGCTCCATTGGAGCCTTGGCTGTGGGAGGGGAAGAGAAAGATAAAGAGAAAGAAGAGGGGAAAGAGTAGAGAAGCAGATGGGCGTTTCTCCTGTGTGCCCTGGCGGGGAATTGAACCCAGGACATCCACAGGCCAGGCCAATGCTCTACCACTGAGCCAACTGGCTAGGGCGAACCTTGCTTTTTGTGTTGACAGTTTACAAAGTGCTTCTCACATCTTTTACCCATTTATTTTCATGGGAAATCTATGAGGTAGCAATACGGTAATTATCCACATTTTGCAGATAAGGAAACTGAGGCTTAGAGAGATAAAGTGACATAACCAGTTAGCTGGATAGAGCAGGGAATAATAGAAAGACTACGGGCCTGGAAGTCAGGAGACTTGGCTTATATGTTTGTTGTCCTTTGTGATTGTGTGATCTTGGCTAAGTAAATTTCCTTCCCTGGGGCTTGGTTTACTCATCTTTAAAGTAAATGTAGGCCCTGGCTGGGTGGCTCAGTTGGTTAGAGCATTGTCCTGATATGCAAATGTTGCTAGTTCGATCCCTGGTCAGGGTACATGCAGAAGCAGATTGATGTTTCTGTCTCTCTCTCTAAAAAAATTAACAAATAAAATTAAAAAAGTAAAGTAATGTAGTTAGACTAGAAAAGCACTGAGATCCCTCATAGCTTTGATATTCTCTGGAAGAAAAGGTAAAATTTTAGCATGGGGGGCTCTGGAATTAGATGGATTGGTTGTGTGATCCAGGACAAGCCTCAGTGACTTTATAATAATGTGCAGGTATTAGTAGAGCCCACCTTATGGGGTACTATGAGGATTAAGAACAGTAATACATATGAGTGAAAAGAGGAAGTATTGAGTAAATGTTAGCAATGGTTATTATTTGTCCTAAGAGGCAGTACTGGGACTCTTTCTACCACAGCTATTGAGCATGGCAGAGCCTGATTCTGGCCACCCAGAGGACCTCAGAAGAAATAGGGCCTTGCTTTGTGAAGCTACGAAACCATATTCAAATATCTCTTGAAAATCAGAGGCAGTGTGATATAAGAGATAGAAAGAATTAGACAAACATGTCTTAAAATCCCACCATAGTTCTTTATTAGCCACGTGGCCCTAGGGAGGTCACTTCACCTCCCCATGACTCAGACTCCTAATTTGTAAAGTGAAGATAACACCCAATTTGTATGGTTTCTGTGAGGCTTGAAAAAAAATAATATGTGTAAACTATCCAGAACAGCACCTGGCACACAGTAGATGTGTAAGAAAGTGATGGGTGAGGCCACGTGCTGGGTCTCCCTGGCTGCTCTATGGATATATAGACCTCACGATTTTATGCTCTCTGCTACCAGGTCTCCAGACCGGCAGAAATGTCAGGTTTTATGCCCTCTCAACTAGTTTTAAGCCATTCAGCAATGAGAACGAGACCTCGGTGGTTCAGTTTTTAGTAAAACACAAGCAAGGCATCAGCTGTGGTGGCAGTACATGAAACTCATTTCTGATACTCTGGAGGATATGTCTTTGGAATCTGAGTTTTACATCATGTTTGGTAAGCTCTCTGATAGCAGTTCCTGTCAGGTCTTTATTATTATTATTATTATCAAATTTATGGATGTGATATTGTAGTCTAAGAGGTCCTTTTTTTTTTCCGAGAGAGAGAGAGACAGGGAGATGAGAAGCATCAACTCATAGTTAGCAGCACTTTAATTGTTCATTGATTGCTTCTCATATGTGCCTTGATGGGGGGCGGGTTGGGGTCAAGCTGAGCCAGTGACCCCTGGCTCAAGCCAGTGCCTTTTGGGCTCAAGCCAGAAACCATGAGATCATGTTGATGATCCCATGCTCAAGCTGATTGAGCCCACCCTCAAGCCAGTGAACTTGGGGTTTCAAACTTGGGACCTCAGTTTCCCAGGTCAACACTTGAACTACTGTGTCACCACTGGTCAGGCCCTAGGCAATCTTAATGAGAGCCATTGCCACTGTCAAAAGGCTCAGCTTGACCTGGAACAGGAAATTTCTAAAGTGATAGCTCCATCCCTATATGCTGGAGGACTCTTCAAAGACAGGAAAAAAGCCACTCTAAACTTAAATGTTAATATAAATAGACCAAAGAGGCAGAGGATCACATGATATTAACAGGGCTCTAGTTTTCAGAAAAGGAGAAAGGGTCATAAACTCTGCAGACACTTTCAGATGTAACTATTACAACAAGCCTCTGTGCTTGGAAGGCTTCTGCCCTGAGTGAGAAAAGGCGCAGCAGGTCAGGGATCACCTATCCTGTATCAAGCATCTGGAATGCGTCCAGAGTGCTGAATCTGTAACCTCAATATGTCACTAAGCCTCCTTGGGGCAATCCAGCTCTCACTGAGCTTCAAACTTGAATCCAGTTTTAATGTGGTTACTATTTAAAAACTAACAAACAACAACAGCTAATCCAATCCCTAAAGCACTGATGAAGGATGTGGATTTTTGTAAGAAGTCAGAGGAAAGGGTTACCCTACATGTCACAGAGCAAAATTTCCTTAGAATTCTCTCTAAACATGTCTTTCTTTTCTCATGCAGCTTCAGATCTCTCTCTTCAAGACCTTGCCTGTATCCGACTCTTCAGCCTCTCCGCCCTTTCTCTGCCTGCATCTCCTCTC
This sequence comes from Saccopteryx leptura, assembly GCF_036850995.1. NCBI lineage: Eukaryota > Metazoa > Chordata > Mammalia > Chiroptera > Emballonuridae > Saccopteryx > Saccopteryx leptura. Next base: position 125,648,207 of record NC_089505.1, on the reverse strand, counting down.
CCCCAACTCTCTTTCTTACCTTTCTATCTCTTTCATATATTGACCCATACAACACTCTGGGCTTCTAAAGTGTGTGCCTTTGCTCATCTCTCTTTTCTTCAAGATCCACCCATGTAACAAGGAGTTTATACATATATGCATAGTAGTTGTAATGGGGAAATTGAAAATATAATAAAAATTTTTTTTTCTTTTCATTGAATATTAGTTATTCAATGTGCAAATAGCACAACAAGTTTGGGCTGTTATCATCTTCATTTTATAGATGAGGAAATGGTAGCGAGATATTTGCCCAAGGTGAGTAAGTGGGAAGTCAGGATTTGAACCCAGTCTGGCTGGCTTTAAAGCTTGTGCCTTTTCTATTTCTTCCTTCCACCTTTTGTTTGGTGAGGGACATAGGCATGTGAATAACTTTTTTTTGATAGAGATAAGAAAAGGAAAAAAAAAGAAAAGGGAAAGAGAGAGGGAAGCATTAGCTTGTTGTTCCACTTAGTTGTGCTATTGATTGTTTCTAGTGGAGGGATTCAGCCAGTTGCAATGGTTCACCAGAACCAATACCTAATTTTTTGTTGAGTTCAGCGAACTGGTTGTTAAAATTCTCTTGTAATCAGGGTTCTCTCTAAGGTGGGCACCTGGTCAGCCGCCCAATATGGAAATCACAAATTTACATTCTTTATTCTTTGTGTGTGTGTGTGTGTGTGTGTGTGTGTTTTTCTGAAGTTGGAAACGGGGAGGCAGTCAGACAGACTCACTCATGCACCCAATCGGGATCCACACGGCATGCCCACCAGGGGGCGATGCTCTGCCCATCTGGGCGTTGCTCTGTTGCAACCAGAGCCATTCTAGTGCCTGAGACAGAGGCCACGGAGCCAACCTCAGTGCCCGGGCCAACTTTGCTCCCATGGAGCCTTGGCTGCAGGAGGGGAAGAGAGAGACAGAGAGGAAGGAGAGGGGGAGGGGTGGAGAAGCAGATGGGTGCCTCTCCTGCGTGCCCTGGCTGGGAATCGAACCCGGGACTCCTGCACGCCAGGCCGACGCTCTTTATTCTTTCTTAACATTCATCTGCGCAACAGCGTATTCTAAGTGTCCGTAGTGATGTTCATTCCATCCATAGGTGAAAAAAATTGCAAGTGAGGATGCCAATCGAGAAGCAATATGGAAATATCTTAAATAACAATTTTATTGTTCTTTTTCAGGTATTATTTAATATCTTTTCATTAATATTTTAAAACTCTTTCTTATAACGTGGTCTAGTTTTGTGTACTTCTTTTATTCTTATAAGTATTAAATGCATGAAATAATAAACTACCTTTCAGTATATCTTTTTTTTATACTTAAAATAGTCATTAGGGCAGAGAACCAGTTGTTAAATTATTTTCATCCCACCACTGATCATTTCTCATATGTGCCCAGACTGGGGCTTGAACCAGTCATCTTGGGGGTTGAGCTGGCTCCCTCAGGATCAAGCTGGCAACCCCAGGATCAAACCCAAAATCTTGACAGTCAGGGATACCACTGTGCCAGCTAGGGCAGTGCATACTTTTTTTTTTTAAGAGAATTTATTTTTTTAATTAATTTATTATTATTTTTTTTTACAGAGACAGAGAGAGAGTCAAAGAGAGGGACAGACAGGGACAGACAGACAGGAATGGAGAGATCTGAGAAGCATCAATCATCAGTTTCTCGCTGCACATTGCAACACCTTAATTGTTCATTGATTGCCTTCTCATACGTGCCCCGACCACGGGCCTTCAGCAGACCGAGCAACCCCTTGCTCGAGCCAGCGACCCTGGGCTCAAGCTGGTGAGCTCTTGCTCAAACCAGATGAGCCCTTGCTCAAGCTGGTGACCTCGGGGTCTCGAACCTGGGTCTTCTGCATCCCAGTCTGACACTCTATCCACTGTGCCACCGCTCAGTCAGGCAGTGCATACTTTTTTTAAAGGCAGAATGAAAGACATAATTTGAAAAAGGCGTTGGTGAGTCCCTATGATCACAAAAGATGGCATGATGCAGTTCAACTGTGGGCTTTTGGGAAGCAGTATTACCTGTTCTTTGAAGAATGAGTTAGCAGAGAAGGAGGTGGAGGAAATGTAATGAGGGCAGAGAACAATGCATGAAAAATCTCAGTCATGAAATGCAAAGTCAAGCAGGAAAACAGGGAGACCGGTGTGGCTAGAGCACATCTGTGCATGTGTCTTTTAGGATAGTCAGAAAGTGGTAACGTGGGAGGTGAGGTTGAAAAACTAGATTAAAATCTATTCTTGGACCTTTGTCAAGTTAAACTCTCTAGGCTCAGAGTCACTGATCAACAGTTCCCTCTAAAGTTTTTTCAAAGCAGAAAGAGCCTCAGGCGGTTTTTAGGTCAGTTTGAGTTTTAATCCCAGTAAGGCCATTTATTAGTTGTTTGACCTTGAGCAAAATGCTTGACTTTTCTGAACCACAATTTCCCCAAACTGAAAGTGGAGATAGTAACACCTACTTGTGAAAATTAAAAGACAAAGTACCTGGCACAGGAGGGGCTTCCAGCTGGTTTTGACCAATGGCAGGAAATAAGAGGGAAGGAAGAGAGCTGTGTGTCTCAACTGAAAATCACAGCTTCTCTTTTGGCTGCCCTTCACAGGACTCTTTCTTCTGGGCTCTGGTAACCACTCCTCCTGGCCCCTTCAGACTTTGGGGTGGGAATAGTCCTACTGTTTCTAGCCCAGAGCACAGCACTATTCCTTAAGTTTTTTCAACGTTTTGTCCCCACCTTTGTAAATAGTTTTTCTATTAAAGTCTCCTCAAATAATCCTAAATTTGAGTGTGCTATTTTTTATTGGAACCATGATTAATACACAGACTATGTCTATTTTGGCCTCAAACCATGCAAACTGCTTAAAAGTGGCCCTGGCCGGTTGGCTCAGTGGTACAGCATCAGCCTGGGGTGCAGGGGTCCTGGGTTCGATTCCTGGCCAGGGCACACAGGAGGAGCGCCCATCTGCTTCTCTACCCCTCCCCCTCTCCTTCCTCTCTGTCTCTCTCTTCCCCTCCCGCAGCCAAGGCTCCATTGGAGCAAAGTTGGCCCGAGCGCTGAGGTTGGCTCTGTGGCCTCTGCTTCAGGCGCTAGAATGGCTCTGGTTGCAATAGAGCGGCACCCCAGATGGGCAGAGCATCGCCCCTGGTGGGCATGCTGGGCGGATCCCAGTCGGGCGCATGCGGGAGTCTGTCTGACTGCCTCCCGTTTCCAACTTCGGAAAAATACAAAAAAAAAAAAAAAAAAAAAACTGCTTAAAAGTGATGTAAAATCAAACATTGGGGCCTGACCAGGCTGTGGCACAGTGGATAGAACATCTGACTGGGATGCGGAAGACCCAGGTTCGAGACCCCGAGGTCGCCAGTTTGAGCGCGGGCTCATCTGGTTTGAACAAAAAGCTCACCAGCTTGAGCCCAAGGTTGCTGGCTCAAGTAAGGGGTTACTTGATCTGCTGAAGACCCACAGTCAAGGCACATATGAGAAAGCAATCAATGAACAACTAAGGGCGACAACGAAAAACTAATGATTTATGCTTCTCATCTCTCCATTCCTGTCTGTCTGTCCCTGTCTATCCCTCTCTCTGTAAAAAAAATAAATGAATAAAATAAAATCAAACATTGGGGCTTAGGCCTGGCCTGTGGTGGCGCAGTGGATAAAAGCATCAACCTGGAATGCTGAGGTCGCCAGTTTGAACCCCTGGGCTTGTCCACTCAAGGCATATATCAGAAGCAACTACTACTAGTTGATGCTTCCTGCTCCTCACCCACCCCCTTTTTCTCTCTAATAAATCAATAAATAAAATATTTTTAAATAAATGGGGGTGTGAAAGTGTAAAGCCAGTAGCCATGGCCACCATCACAGCCACCTGGCCCGTACAGGTTCAGGTTTGATTTGGACAGACAGTAATGAAACAACGGAGCCAAGAACTGGTGGGCTATTATCTTTAATCTTAGCTTGCACCCAGCGGGCGAGAAATACACACCGTGGGAAAACACTTCCCTTTCCATTCAGGGCTCCCAAAGCCACTGACTTATCCGAGTTTCCTAGAATCAAAGGTTTGTACCTCACCAGCCTTATTCACCTCTGTTCCCCATCTCTTTCTCCCTGCACAAACTCTGCACAAACTGGCTTCTCTTTCAGCAGTCCACCATCTTGGCTGCTTCTCCTCTCCTTCATGTGGTCTTTCTCTGCTCTCCTCCAGCATGGGCTCCTCTGCCCCATTTTATAGTGTAAAAATCAAAACCTTTAATCCAATATACAAACAAGGAAGTCTCTGATACAAAGTCAGTTATCTACCTGACCAGGGTGGTGGCGCAGTGGATAGAGCGTCGAACTGGGATGCAGAGGACCCAGGTTCAAGACCCCGAGGTCGCCATCTTGAGTGCGGGCTCATCTGCTTTGAGCAAAAGCCCACCAGCTTGAATCCAAGGTCACTGGCTCCAGCAAGGGACTATTCAGTCTGCTGAAGGCCCGCAGTCAAGGCACATATGAGAAAGCAATCAATGAACAACTAAGGTGTTGCAACGCGCAACAAAAACTAATGATTGATGCTTCTCATCTCTCTCCATTCCTGTCTGTCTGTCCCTGTCTATCCCTCTCTCTGACTCACTGTCTCTGTAAAAAATAAATAAATAAATAAATTAAAAAAAAAAAAAAAAAAAAGAACAAAGTCACTTATCTGAGGCATAATGGGATTCCTCATGAGAGTGCATCACCCCCTATCATGCAACAGTCAAGGGTGAAGGGAAAAGCTTAGTTTTAAAACTAAGCCTTAGGCTAAAATGACTTTGCCAGTTTACAGCCTGTCTGCCACACCCAAAGCAAACTATAAGCGAGCAAACATATATATCATATTTACAAACTTATTTGACTAACAGGAAGAATGAAATCTTACCATTTGTAACAACATGGATGGATCTGGAGATCATTATGCCAAGTGAAATAAGTCAGTTAGAGAAAGCCAAGTATCGTATGATTTCACTTATAGGTGGAATTTAAAGAACATAAACAAATAAATGAAATAGAAACAGACTCACAGACACAGAGAACAGACTGATGGTCACCAGAGGGGAAAGGAGGTGGGGGGATCGATGTGAAAAAGATAAAAAGATGAAGGGGTTGAGATGTACAGATTTGTAGTTACAAAACAGTCACAGAGATGTAAGGTACAGCATAAGAAATTTAGTCAATAATATTGTAATAAGTATGTACGGTGCCAGGTGGATACTGGAAACATCAGGGGAGGAGGACACTTTGTAAAGTATATGATTGCCTAAGCACTATGATATATATCTGAAACTAATACAAAATAACATTGAATGTAAACTTTAATAGAAAAAAATTAAAAAATAAATGTTTAATGGGGTGGGTTTATCTTAGTACCATCAGTATAAAGACCTATGTTGATTGGGGGATAATAGCTGGATTTCATCAGCAACTCAATAGGAATTCACTGAATACTAACTGTTTGCTGGGCTTTGGGCTGGGAAGAGAGTGAATCAGACATGGCACCTGACTTCCCAGAACTCACAGTCCAGTGAAGGTAAGAGTCAAGCAAAGGAGAGTGATGACCTAGTATGATAAGGGTCTCTGTGGCTCAGAGAAGTTAAGCACACAAGAGGCCCCCTATCAAATCTGGAGACTTAGGAAATGCTTCCTAGAGGATGTTTCCCCTGTGCTAAAGTTTGAAAGAAGGACATGAATTGATCTGGGAAGAGTATGACAATTTTAAGGAAGATTGAATTCCTGGAAGAAGTAATCGCAAGAGAAAAGTCAAGAAGTCTTAGGAAAGAGTGGCACTGCAGAAAGTTTAGTACAGGTAGCATGCAGGGGAGAGGCAGGAACCAAATCTAGAGGGGCCCATAGGGCCTGGGTCATTGGACATCTTGTGTTCAAGTTCAAGGCATTCTCCAAGAAAACTGTACAGAGGTTGGACATTGTGGGTCAAATAAGTTTGCAAATATGATATATATGTTTGCTTGCTTATAGTTTGCATTGGTTGTGGGGGAGAGGCTGTAAGCAGGCAGGGTCGTTATAGCATAAGGCTTAGTTTTAAGACTAAGCTTTTCCCCACACCCTTGACTGTTGCATGATAGGGGGTGGTACACTCTCATGAGGAATCCCATTATGCCTCAGATAAGTGACTTTGCTCCTGCACGCCAGGCCGACACTCTACCACTGAGCCAACTGGCCAGGGCCTAAATGACTTTGTATCAGAGACTTCCTTGTTTGTATATTGGATTAAAGGTTTTAATTTCTACACTATAAAATGGGGCAGAGGAGCCCATGCTGGAGGAGAGCAGAGAAAGGCCACGTGGAAGAGAGGAGAAGCAGCCAGATGTCAGAGTACTGAAGGAGAAGCCAGTTTGTGCAGAGTTAGTGCAGAGAGAAGGAGGTGAGGAACAGAGGTGAATAAGGCTGGTGAGGTACAAACCTTTGATTCTAGGAAACTTGGATAAGTTAGTGGCTTTGGGAGCCCTGAATGGAAAGGGAAGTGTTTTCCCACTGTGTGTATAAGATTAAAGGTAATGGCCCACCAGTTCTTGGCTCCGTTGTTTCATTACCATCTGTACTAATCTAATGTGAACCTGCACAGGCCAGGTGACTGTGATGGTGGCCGTGGCTACTGGCTTTTTACATACATGCTTCCTCTTCTCTCCTCTCTCCGTAGGGGCTCCCTGAGGTCCTCCTCCATCTTAGGTCGTGCTGCAGACACAACAGATGAGTCAGACATGGGCCTTTGCCATTGAGAAGTTTACACTTTAGTGGGATAGACAGAAAAAGAGACAATATCAGAGAATGACGAGGGCTGTGATGTCGAGAGGGGGAGGAGCTAGGGAAGAACAGAGGAGTGTGTACTTAGGAGAGTAAGACTGAGTCTCTCTTGGGTTAACAAAAGAATGGGGCCTGACCAGGTGGTGGCGCAGTGGATAGAGCATCGGACTGGGATGCGGAGGACCCAGGTTCGAGACCCTGAGTTCGCCAGCTTGAGCGTGGGCTCATCTGGTTTGAGCAAAAAGCCCACCAGCTTGAACCCAAGGTCACTGGCTCTAGCAAGGGGTTACTCAGTCTGCTGAAGGCCCACGGTCAAGGCACATATGAGAGAGCAATCAATGAACAACTAAGGTGTTGCAAGGCGCAATGAAAGACTGATGATTGATGCTTCTCATCTCTCTCCGTTCCCGTCTGTCTGTCCCTGTCTATCCCTCTCTCTGACTCATTCTGTCTCTGTAAGAAATAAAAAAAAAAAAAAAAAAAAAAAAAAAGAATGGGATGAGGAATGTGGTGAAGTATGTTTGTAAATATATGTAGGGGGTGGCATTCAGAAACTGAAAGTCTATTTTAGGTAGTACATTTTTTTTTTTTTAAATGAGGGAAGCCCAACAGGAGAAGAAAGAGAGAGAAGCATCAACTTGTCGTTTCGCTTAGTTGTTCCATTTAGTTGTGCACTCCTTGGTTGCTTCTTGTATATGCCCTGACTGGGGACCAAACTTGTGACCTTGGTGCACAGAGAGACACTATCCACTGAGCCACCAAGCCAGGGCCTTAGATGGTGCATTTAATGCTTGAAATCTAAAGATGTCTGTAGGGCCAGTAGGCATGGCCACCATCACAGCCACCTGGCCCGTGCAGGTTCACATTTGATTTGGACAGATGGTAATGAAATAATGAAGCCAAGAACTGGTGGTCCATTACCTTTAATCCTAGCTTGCCCTGGCAGGCAAGAAATACAAACAGTGGAAAAACACTAACTTTTCCATTTAGGGCTCCCAAAGCCACTGACTTATCCAAGTTTTCTAGAATCAAAGATTTCTACCTCTTATTCACCTCTGTTCCCCATCTCCTTCTCTCTGCACAAACTCTGCACAAACTGGCTTCTCCTTCAGCACTCCGCCATCTTGGCTACTTCTCTTCTGCAATGCTAATTTCAGGAACTGAGAGAGAGAGCCCCTGGTCTCCCTTATTTTATAGTGTAGAAATCAAAGCCTTTAAGCCAGTATACAAATAAGGAAGTCTCTGATACAAAGCCACTTATCTGAGGCATAAATGGGATTCCTCATAAGAGTGCACCATCACACATCATGCAACAGTCGAGGGTGTGGGGAAAAGCTTAGTGTTGAGAAGATCTTAGAATTAAAAGAGTGGGAAAGGCTTAGTCTTAAAACTAAGCCTTAGGCTATAAAGACCTTGCCTGCTTACAACCTGTCCCCCACACCCAATGCAAACTATAAGTGAGCAAACATGTATATCATATTTGCAAACTTATTTGACCCACAATGTCCAACATGGAATTAAAATATTTCCTATTCCCATTCTAGATCAATAAAGACATTCACATTTATACTTTGGTCATTAGCCCCAATGCTAGTTATAAGGTCAAAATGGGCAACAAGCACGTAGCAGCTGGTAATCTGGAGGACAACTGGAACTTCCTGCCTTCCAGGAAGTTAAAGACCCCTATGACCTGAAACCAAAGAAATGGGATGAATGTCTGCAAATGGAGAATCCTGAAGATAAGAAACCTGAGGTCAGAGGGTGTTGGCTAGGAAGCAAGTGGGGATTCATTCAGGTTTAGGGATGGGAGAAGGAAACTGAGAACAATAGAGCAGAGACTGGGGGCATCACTTCCTCAGAGTGTTGTCCAACTAAATAATGGTACCCAAAGAGGCATGGAGAGAAGAGGGAGACAACTCACACTGGTTAAAGATCTATTGATCCCTCTGGCATCCTCTGTGAGCAGTATGCTATGATTCCTATTTAATGGATAAGGAAACTGACTCTTAGGAAATGAAGTGATTTGCCTGCTGAATTCCCGGGTTGGAAACCCTGAGGTCGTTGGTTTGAGTGTGGGCTCACCAGCTTGAGTGTGGGATTACTAGTTTGAGCGTGGAATTATAGACATGATCCCATGGTCACTGACTGTTGGGCAGATAAAATATATTATGCTCACTTTGTTAAAAATGGCACTGCCCACATGGAAGCCATCGCCCAGGTGATTGCTTGTGATGGGCGTGATTGTATTGTGTGTTGGGGGCGGGCTGTGGGCAGGCAGGATCCTTGTAGCCTGGGGCTTGGTTTTAGGACTAAGCCTTTCCCACCCCTTTTGTTGTGGGGTGGACTTTGTATCAGAGACTTCCCTATTTTGTATATTGGATTAAAGGGTTTGATTTCTGCACTATAAAGTGGGGGCAGACTGGGAGCTTGCTCTCTCGGTTCCTGAGATTAGCATTAGAGGAGAGAGCAGAGAGGAGAGCAGAGAAAGGCCACGTGAAGTTGGCCAGGAGAAGCAGCCAAGATGGTGGAGTGCTGAGTGAGAAGCCAGTTTGTGCAGAGTTTGTGCAGGGAGAAGGAAGGAGATGGGGAACAGAGATGAATAAGTCTGGTGAGCTAGAAACCTTTGATTTTAGGAAACTCGGATAAGTCAGTAGCTTTGTGAGCACTGAATGTGAGTGGGTTTTGGAGCCAAGTGTGTGTTTTTATTTGCCCGCTGGGTGCAAGCTAGGATTAAAGATGATGGCCCACAGTTTTTGGCTCCGTTGTTTCTTTACTGACTGCCCGAATCTAATGCGAACCTGCATGGGCCGGGCTGCTGTGATAGTGGCCGTGGATACTGGCTTCACACTATCTTGAGCCCAAGGTTGCTGGCTTGAACCCAAGGTTGCTGGCTTGAGCAAGGGGTCACTGACTTGGCTGGAGTCCCCTGGTCAAGGTGTATATGAGAAGCAATCAAGAACAACTAAAGTGCTGCAAGTATGAGTTGATGCTTCTCATCTCTCTCCCTTTCTAAAAAAAAAGAAAAAGAAAGAAAGAAAGAAAGAAAGAAAGAAAGAAAGAAAGAAAGAAAGAAAGAAAGAAAGAAAGAAAGAAAGAAAAATGAAGGGATTTGCCCAAGCACATGTATGTTAGAACCAAAATTTGAACCTGGATCATCTTTTAAAAATATTTATTTTATTAATTTTAGAGAGAGGAAGGGAGAGAGAGAGAGAGAAAGAAGAACATTGATCTGCTCCTGTGTGTGCCCTGACCGGGGATCAAACCTGCAACCTCTGCACTTCTGGCCGATGTTCTAACCAACTGAGCTGTCCGGCTAGGTCTGAACCTGGATCTTTTTTACTCCAAACGCATTAATAAGGGTTGTGTCGGAGTGTACTAATTGATTCATTATCATTCACTGAAAATCTGTACTTTTTGTAGCTAAGTGTAGGACAATGCCGTGATTGAGAATCCTCCTGGGATGCAGAACCTAAGAGGGGATGCAGATAAGTACACAGATGAAAGCCCCACCGTGTAGTCAGTGCTAAGAGTCAGAGAGGCCAAATCCTGTGGGAGCCCCCAAACGGCTCCTAACCCAGCTTGAGTTGGGGTGCAGGCAATGATCTGGGAAGGAGGCAATGCTTAACCTTGGGGTTGGAAGCATAGACTCTGGGGTCAGTTAAATATGGGTTTGAATCTGAACTCCACTTTTTACTAACTGTGAGACCCTAACATGACAGTTAGACCTTGGGCAAGGAACATAACTGCTGTGAAAGTCAATTTCACAGACAGGGATTATTATAACACCCTTGTGCAAAGGTTATTGGGAAAATTAAATGAGCTATTTATATACAGGGAGTCCTCGGGTTATGACACAGTTTCATTTCTACAACAGTGACATAACCCATATTTTAGTGTAAGTCAAAACATACCCTAGCCTAACACAAATGGAACACTTGCGCTTTTAACAGTCCAAAATGGCGTAGGTAAGAGTCCTGTGGGACGCCAACTCCCTCATTCATATGCCGCGTAACTGTGTGTTCTTCTGCCGCGTGCAAAAGAACTAATTTGCTCCCGTAGTCCACAAATATGATGCTAATGGTGTAAGCTGAAACACTTATGTCTCAATTCTTTTAAGTTTTTATGAGAGTGAGCATCGTAAACTCAAAACATAGTATGTCGAGACTGTCGTAACCCAAGGACCCCCTGTACATAATATAATGCCTGGTATGTAGTAAGTCTTTAATATACAGCATTTAAATGTTAATAATTTGCTGGATTTCAAACCATACATTCATTAGAGGAAAGTGGGAAATTTGGTTGGAGGGAAGATATTACACACCCAGGTAACAGCGAGAGTAAAGGCTCAACAGTTAGGTGGAAAGCAACATGGTCGTGTGAAGAACTGAAAGCAGCAGTTGTGTATTTGGGAGCATAAAGTTCAAGGTGGGGAGTGGTGGGAGATGGGGTTAGAACGGTCTGTTGGAGCCAGGTCATGAAAGACTCCCTACAATGTTGCTACTCCACAGGTCCCAGAAGGTTCAGCCTCATGCAGAGAAGATGCTAAGGGTTCAGCAAAGGGCAGTGTGGGACCCAGAAACTGGAATCCAGTTCCTAAGGTGAGACCAGCAGAGTGGTGGGCAGTGGCCCAGCCATGCAAAGGGCTCCAATCCCAGGCGTAGGGAAGTGTGGTCAGGGAATTAGGGCAGATGACCAGGTGAAGCGACTGGGCCTTTAGCATCATGGGAAAATAAAGAGCTAGGTTTCTTCCGGGCCCAGCAGGCAGTTTCAGGACAGCAAAACTAACCTTCTGGTGAGGGCCATGCACCTGATGTAGTTCCAGTTGGCTAAAGGCCTGGGGGAGAAAAGAGATGTTGCAGGTCTCTCTGCTCCCTGCGAGGGAACCAGGGAACCGGAGAACAGGGAAACTAAGTTAGATAGGCAGGGCTCTTTCAAGACCATAGCCTTCGGGGTGGGATGCTGACTATTAAGTCTTAGGAATCACAAAGCAGCTGAGATAGCCCCGCAACCAGTAAACTTTTGGAGCTGTAATGCTGCTGAATGACTGTGAATCTGGTGGGCTGGGCACTGAAGACTTCAGTCAGTCTGGGCAGTGGTCAGCACCATGGTGAACTGCCGGGGAGATAGAGCAGAACTTTGGAGGCTTCAAGCAGAAGAAATATGAAAGTTGGGGGAGGCTGTTTCTAACTGTCTGGGGAAATAGAAAGGACCTGGGGTACAAAGTAGGACTGATACAGGTCTGGGAACATGCTGGGCTACAAGGCAGGTCACCGAGGGATGCTTTCAGGAATAGCGACCCAGGCTAGAAGGCCTGTTTTGACAAAAGGGTACATAACTGGGGAAGGTGGAGGATCAGAAACAAGGGGAATTCCCATCTTATTTGAGCTTAACATACTCAAGGTCAGCATGGTATTGAACTTGAGGAGAGGCTGGAGTTACTTAAAAGCTCTTCTGTCCTGCATTGGGTTTGTTTGCAGAGTTCTGAACTGGGCTTTCTTATGGGTAATGACAGAACGGTGGCAGGGGTAGGGTGCAGATCCAGTCTGACGATATTCTGGATCCTAGTTTCATCCCAGCCTACCCAGCTGTCCTCCTGGAGGAGCATTTTGTTTTAGGACTGGGAGGACTTTGAGTGCATCCCAGACCCAGATACCAAGAAGCCAGACCACAGGAAAGGCGATGGATGGAGAGTGGGAAGGGCCCTTGACACCAAACCTGAAGTATAAGGTGAGGGGTCTCTCTGTCCAATAGGTATGAGAAAAAAAACAGAAGAGATGTAATTCTGACTTATAAAACAGAAACTCTGAGATCCTGTGGTTTTCTCCCCTGACCCCCTGAGAACTGTGCCTACCTGGGAGAGGGTAGGCTGGTAAAGAAAGGTCAATGCTGGGAGGCAGAGGTCTACACAGCCCCAAGCGTTTATCTAGGGTGGTGGAAAGCAGCTAAAGGAATATGGTCAACAGGTCATTGTCTGGGGTCAGGAACCAGAAGTCTCAGAAATGGTCCAGAAAGGGAAAGCATAGGACATGAGTGAGCCAAAGGTGTTAGAGCAAGGGGCAACTTCTTTTTAAGGTCTAACTCCTGACCTCCACTCAGAAGTGAGAAGGAATGAAAGGAATCAGCTATCAAATTGTCCAGAGCCAGAGGCGGATTTAATGGTGGGCACACTGGGTGCACGCCCTGGACCCCAACTTCTGAAGGACCCCGCAAAACCCCAACTTTACACGTTTTTTTATCCCTTTCAAGTACTAACCAGGCCCGACCCTGCTTAGCTTCCGAGATCAGACGAGATCAGGCGCGTTCAGGGTGGTATGGCCGTAGACACATGTTTTTCTAATGACATTAAGTTTGGTTTTGTATGTGCAATTTTAACCTTAGTAGTACATGATATTTTTATTTATTTAAAAATATTGTTAACATGTATTTTTATTTTCCCTGTCTCTCTTTTTTTTAAGGGGCCCAATATTTTCTTCTGCTCCTGGGGTCTTAACCAATCTTAATCTGCCTCTGTCCAGAGCTAAAACTGACTAAAGCAAGCATGATTTTATTTGGCCACAGTTTCCTGTGCTACATACCAGGAAGGGAATGACCCCAAGTACCAGAGAAATAAGACCAAGCTCAGAATGTGTCTCTGTCACCTTATTTGGCTCGCTATGGATAGGTGGGGGAACTTGGAAAAGTCTTGCACATTAGCTTGAAGAAAGGGGGAAAAGTTCCAGGAATCCTGCTTTGGATACTTATACCTAATACACTATTGTCCTTAAAAATTGATTGGTCTTTTTGATTGCATGAGAAGAGCAAAACAAAACAAAACAAAACAAAACACTAATGCCATGTTCACTCTTGTTTCTTTGCTTAAGGAAAATGGAAATCTCAAATCCTTGACAATCCCAATTACCCAGGGGTGTGGATTCATCCTGAAATAGACAATCCTAAATATAAGCCTGACCTTACCATTTGTCACTGTTATAACATCAGTATTCTCAGCCTGGACCTTTGGCAGGTAAAGCTCTCTGGGCTCAGAGCCACTGATCCATGGTCCTTCTAAAGTTTCCACAAAGTGGAAAGAGCTCCAGGATGGAAATCACAAACCTTGAATGAGTCTTGATCTTTTGAAACCTCAAACTGCTCATTTTTAAGATGAGGCTAAATACAGTCATCCTAATAATTATAATAGCTAGAATGTATTGAGTCCCTATCATGTACCAAGTACTATCACAGAGATTTTGCAAATGCCATTTAACTCTTACCATGAAATCTCCTATATCTAAATTTGAAAACTGAATTTCAGAAAAGTTAAATCATTTGCCTGAAGACATATCTGGTAAGCAGAAAAGCTGGGGTCTGAATGCAAGCCTTTACTGAGGCCAGTTTCAGGGACCTACATGATTCTTGGGGGGTGGTTCTAGGGATAGAAAGGACTCATAGATGTTGTAAAACTTTGAAATATTAAAATTCACAGACAGATGTTAGGGGTGATTGTGCCAGCTATGATGAAAATCCAGACCTCACCTCCCTCTGTCATTATCTTTCCCAACTTCGATGGGAAGGGAGAGGGGAGGGCTCAGATACCCAGGCCTTCTAGAGTCATTCTCTCTATCTCCTTCTTCCCTGAGACCTGTTATTGAAGATGGAGAAGATTCTTTCCTAACTCAAGAGAAAAGAGAGCCCCTCAAACACAGGCCACAGAATGAAGACCTTAGTCCAGGAGGTCTCTTAGAAACAGCAGTCTACCTAGTTTTGAAATACCCTTGGGGAGGAAGGGAACTCACTTTTGTTAAACACTGGCCTGGGATCAGTGCTTTACCTATATTGCATCCTTTAATTCTCACAGTTCTGAAAAGTAAATATTATTATTCCTTATTATTACCCTGTTTTATATTTGAGAAAATTGAGACTCAAATGTCAAGTGACATTCCCAAGAGCACACAGCTAGTGCACAGTAGAGATGGGTTTCACACATAGGTCTGTCTGCCTCTGCCGTCCTTGCTTTATTGACAGTATCCACTATACAACAGTGCCTCTAGAAACTGCAGCCACTTGTCTTTGCAAGTATCCTGGAAGGTACCAAAGCCAGGGAAATCTTTGTCTCTGACCAGTGCTTTCTACAGTTTGGGGTCTCCAAGGGTCTCTTAGACAAATACTCCCTATTTGAAGCTTTCTTAGTTTATTCATTTTCCACTATTTATTTCTACTTTATTAGTTTCTTGGCTTAGTGAGACCAGCACATGAGTGCTAAGTGATTGTGTACATATATTGCATAGTGTGGTGCAGGAAAGAAAGAAGGAAGGAAGGAAGGGAGAGAGGAATGAAGAAAGAAAGGAAGGAAGGAAAGAAAGGGAGGAAGGGGCACATTATGTCCTTGCTTTTTCACTTTTTTATATTTTTGAGGGGAGAGGTGCAAACAAGGACAGACAAACAGGAAGAGAGAGAGACAAGAAGCATCAGTTCTTTGTTGCTGCACCTTAGTTGTTCATTGATTACTTTCTCATATGTGCCTTGACTTGAAGGTTCCAGCAGAGCAAGTGACACCTTGCTCAAGCCAGTAACCTTGAATTCAAGCCAGTGACCTTGGGCCTCAAGCCAGTGACCTTTGGGTTCAAGCTAGTGACAATACGGTCATGTCTATGATCCCACGGTCAAGCCAGTGACCCCACCCTCAAGCTGGTGAGCCTGCACTCAAACCAGCAACTTTGGGGTTTTGATCCTGGGTCTTTAGTGTCCCAGGCCAATGCTTTATTCACTGCGCCACTGCCTGGTCAGGCTGTTTCTTTCTTTTTTATCTAAAAAACATGAATACATTTGTAAGAGTTTTTATTGTTATCTCTTTTCTTTTCAGTTATCCCTTCTTAATAAATAATAGACTTCCACATCATAAAAATATGTGGTCATATTCATATGCCTTATCTGATTATTTCCTTAAAATGCATTGTTGTTGTTTTTCACTGAAAACATTAAGGTACATATTTTAAACTGTTTCTTTTTCATCTACAAAAATTTTAAACTATTTGGCACTAATTATTCTGAGTCCTGTCAACTTCTCCAAGTAGGCATACCTTTCTATTTGAGAATTTATATCATATAGAAGGAATGCTTCTCAAAGTACATAACAATCACTCAGGAATTTTATTAAAATGTAGATTCTAATCCAGCAGGTCTGGGATGAAGCCTGAAAGATTACATTTCTAAAAGTCCAGCATTATCTCTTTACTATTTTTTTTCCTGGTGACACAGTTCTGCACAGTGGTGACATCACCCTGGCAGGTATCCTTTTCTTCTAAGTTCTAATTGGGTCTGGCAATCACAGGCCCTACTCCACCCTACCCACTCAACCAACCTGGCACATCCAGTTAACCACAAGGTCACTGCGCCTTGTTGGAAAAGCCTAGTGACCTTCAGGGTGGAAATGGGTGGATTTCCCTAAGCTGTCCTGTCCCTGCACCCTTCAGGTGCTCTGTGAGTCCAGTTGTCCACATGGTCTGCTCTGGCCAATTATGCTGGTTAACTTTCTTGCCTTGTCCCTGACCCTTTCTGCTCACTGTTCTCACATCTTTGCTTTTTTTCTTTTTGCTTAGATAGAAGTGGTCGTATTTTTTCATCAGGGCAAAGATAGGGAGGACATGGCAGCAAAGAAAATTTTTTCTCTTATGTTTGGGACTCCTTATGATTTTTTAAGAAATAGGGACACAAAATACAGTGAGTATAGCTTGGCCATAATGCAAAGCATGTTGACATTCCTTAAGTCATATGGTCTGTGTCACAGACCTGTGAGGCTGGGAGGGTAGGATTTATCATCTCCATTTTTCCAGCAAGGAAGCCAAAGGCTCAGAAAGGTGACTTGACTTATCAAGACCCCACAGATAATAAGTGCCCAAATCAATACCCTCTCCATTTTATAATCCAAGTGGGATAGCACAGGATATCAGCTAAGTTTCAGTGAGTGGACATTTTAGGCTTTACAGTCTAACCATGCTCTTTCTCACATGTTCATTTCTTCTGAAAACTGTATAAGAAAGCAGGGAAGATGTGTTTTCTTGCATTTTCCAGATAAAAACATGGAAGCACAGAGAGGATGTGAGTAGGCCAAGGTCACTCCTCTCTAAATCTGTATGTCTCCATGAATTGTGCTCTTTCTATTCTGTTCCTTTATCATTAAATCAACAAATACTGAAATTATTATTTTTATTTTTTATTTATTCATTTTAGAGAGAGGAGAGAAAGAGACAGAGAGAGAAGGGGGGAGGAGCAGGAAGCATCAACTCCCATATGTGCCTTGACCGGGCGAGCCCAGGGTTTCTAACCGGCGACCTCAGTGTTCCAGGTTGACGCTTTATCCACTGCGCCACCACAGGTCAGGCAATACTGAAATTATTATATACCATGCACATGAATTCATCTTTTCCTTTAATTGTAAATATTAAATATGTTATTTTAAGAAAATAAAGAAATACGGTAGAGCATCTAAATTCTGCTAGCACTCTTCCTTTTTCCTGTGTTCTTTTAGTTTTTATGATTATATTAGGAGAGAATCTTTTTTTCTTTCTTTCTTTTTTTGTTTGTTTGTTTTGTTTTTGTATTTTTCTGAAGTTGGAAACGGGGAGGCAGTCAGACAGACTCCCGCATGTGCCCCACCGGGATCCACCCAGCATGCCCACCAGGGGGCGATGCTCTGCCTATCTGGAGCGTTGCTCTGTTGCAACCAGAGGCATTCTAGTGCCTGAGGCAGAGGCCACAGAGCCATCCTCAGCGCCTGAGCCAACTTTGCTCCAATGGAGCCTTGGCTGCGGGAGGGGAAGAGAGAGACAGAGAGGAAGGAGAGGGGGAGGGATCGAGAAGCGGATGGGCGCTTCTCCTGTGTGCCCTGGCCGGGAGTCGAACCCGGGACTCCTGCACACCAGGCCAACGCTCTACCACTGAGCCATCCGGCCAGGGCCTCTTTTTTTTTTTTTAACAGAGACAGAGAGAGAGTCAGAGAGAGGGATAGACAGGAACAGACAGACAGGAACAGAGAGATGAGAAGCATCAATCATTAGTTTTTCGTTGCACATTGTGACACCTTAGTTGTTCATTGATTGACTTCTCATATGTGACTTGACTGCGGGCCTTCAGCAGACCGAGTAACCCCTTGCTCGAGCCAGCGATCTTGGGTCCAAGCTGGTGAGCTTTTGCTCAAACCAGATGAGCCCGCGCTCAAGCTGGCGACCTTGGAGTCTCGAACCTGGGTCCTCGGCATTCCAGTCCGACGCTCTATCCACTGTGCCACCACCTGGTCAGGCGGGAGAGAATCTTAAAAAGGGCATTTGTAAGTGGTATCAGAGGTTGATGCTGTCAACCTGAGATTAGACAAGAGCCACTGGGTAGCAATTTGGAGCCTAGTAGAGGGATGAAAAACTTTTTCCAACTCTTTCAAAAGTGGGCAGAGGCTTGGGGAGCACAGAACCTCAGGAAACAGCAAATTAACTTTTTCCTAGAGTGGATCTGCCAAGGTGGTACAGCATCTTTAACCCTCTGTATTATTATTATTATTTTTGACAGAGACAGAGAGAGGGACAGATAGGGACAGACAGTCAGGAAGGGAGAGAGATGAGAAGCATCAATTTTTCATTGTGGCACCTTAGTTGTTCATTGATTATGTTCTCACATGTGCCTTGACCAGGGGCTATAGCACAGTGAGTGACCCCTTGCTCAAGCCAGTGACCTTGGCCTTTAAGCCAGAGAACACGGGGTTATGTCTATGATCCTACACTCAAGCCAGTGACTCCGCACTCAAGACGGCGACCTCGCGGTTTCAAACCTGGGTCCTCCACGTCCAGTTCCATCCTCTATCAACTGCGCCACTGCCTGGTCAGACAACCCTCTGTATTACTAAACTCCTTTGTATTTCCTTACTTTACCCTAAGTAAAAGAGCCCTGAGAATCTGCATTTAGAAAGGCCCCAGCTGATTTTTAAAAAAAGATTTTATTTATTGATTTTAGAGAGAGGAGAAAGACAATGGGGGGAGCAGCAGGAAGCATCAACTTTGTAGTCATTTCTTCTCATATGTGCCTTGACCATGCAAGCCCAGGGTTTTGAATTGGTGACCTCAGTGTTTCAGGTTGACACATTATCCACTGCGCCACCACAGGTCAGACTTATGACCTAGCTCTAATATTTCCATTGTTTTCATTTCAACAGGTGAAATTAGGCAGCATTTTTGACAATTTCCTTTATATAAATGATGAAGAGTTTGCTAAAAAGGTTGGAAATAAGACTTGGGGAATAAGAAAAATAATATACTCCCCCTCCCTGAATTCCAGGTGTCTGACTTCTCATTTGTACACTGTGCTTTGCATTTTATTATTTTTTATTTATTCATTTTTAGAGAGGAGAGAGAGAGAGAGAGAGGGAGAGAGAGAGAGAAGAGAGATGGGGGGAGGAGCTGGAAGCATCAACTCCCATATGTGCCTTGACCAGGCAAGCCCAGGGTTTCGAACCAGCGACCTCAGTATTTCCAGGTCGACGCTTTATTCACTGTGCCACCACAGGTCAGGCCCTGTGCTTTGCATTTTAAAAATCAGCCCTGGCCCTGGCTGGCTGGCTCAGAGGTAGAGTGTCAGCCCAGCATGTGGAAGTCCTGGGTTTGATTCCCGGTCAGAGCACACAAGAGAAATGTTCTTCTGTTTCTCCACCCCTCCCCCCTCACTTCTCTCTTTCTCTCTCTCTCTCTCTCTTCTCCTCCCCTTCTGCAGCCATGGCTCGATTAGAGTGAGTTGGTCTTGATTGCTGAGGATGGCTCCATGGCCTCTATCTCAGAAGCTAAAAAATGACTACAGTTGCAAAGGAGGAAGGGCCCCAGATGGGCAGAGCATCGCCCCCTAGTAGGTTTGCCAGGTGGATCCCGGTCAGGGAGTATGCGGGAATCTGTCTCTACCTCCCATCCTCTCACTAAAAATTAAAACTATCAGCCTCATAGTCATTCTTTTATTTGTTGGTCACATGGCCCTGTGAGGTGAGGGAAGGAAGTCACATTAATCGAACATCTACAACTTTATACTTAACTCTGTATGCACTTTCCAAAAGTTATCCCACTTAGCCCAAGAAAGATATTGTTTCCATTTTTCAGATAAAAGAACTGAGATTCAGAGAGTATGTATAAATTGCCTGAGGTCACATACCGCCTCTGACTTATGTTAGAGCTTACTCTTCTCCTGTGCCACTCTCCCTGTTCACAGTGTGATGATTTAGAAGGGAGCCACTGGACCCATTTCTGATGAATGACTTAGAGAAAGGAGGAAGGTGTTCATTTTGTTTACTAGCTTTTCTCCTCTCCTAGAACTATTTTTTGGGTGACATGATATGGTGACAATGGCATAATGATGATGACACACTCCATCCAGACTTCCTGGTTCTGCAAGAAGGTCCATTCAAGCAGGTTGTGGCCAGTGCTGGATTACCCAATAGGCTGACTAAGCTCATACTTAGAGTTCCAGGAAAGCATAGGCATCAAAAAAATTTTTTGAGAGAATTTTGATACTTAATATTTTCAAAAGAGAATTGACATAGTCACCATGGAAAAATAATTATTAGACTTCTGTACACTTTTGAGCCTGGTTTTGTTTGCTTTTACTTCTAGGTTGTCATCTAATATTGTTTTGTTGAGGCACTATTACGTATTGTTTAAGAGGATGAATTTTGGAACTAGATTGTTTAGGTTCAAAATCAGGCTCCATCACTTACTAGCTGTTTGACATTGGAAAAGCTGTTTAACCTCTCTGGTTTTTGGTTTTCTAATTTTTAAATTAGGAATGATGAGAGCAACTATCTTATAAGTTCCTTGTATATAGTAAGTGCTCAACATGCCTTATCTATTATTATTACACTATACATTCACTTGACAAATATACTGCTCACAAAATTTAGAAGATATTTCAAAATGAATATGAAGTGATAAAATATCCTCTAATTTTTGTGAGCAGTGTATTTGTTGAATGCCTGGTCACAACACTGTTATAATTGCTGGGGCTATATCAGCGAAATAAGACAGAGAAGTTTCTGCCTTCATGGTGCTTTCTGTTAAGGGAGACTAACAAGAAACATATAAAGAAATAAGTATATATTAATGAGATGGTGAGATAAATGATGGAGAACAATCAAACAATAGAGTGGAATGTGCTCTCTTGTATAGAGGTGGTCAAGGCTGACTTTGTTGAGTAAGTAACATTTAAGAGACTTAGAGGAAGTAAGGAGCAAGCCATGCAGATATCTGGAGAAGAGAAGCCTAGATAGCAAGAACAGCAAATGCAAATTCTCTGAAAAAGGAGCTTAATTCGCTTGTTCAAGAAAGAATAAGGCTAGTGTGACTAGTACTGAGTGAGGGGGAACAAGAGTAGTTGGGGCCATATTCTTGAGTAAAATGCAATTGGAGCCATTTTAGTAAAGGAGTGATATGCACTGGCTCAGAGTTTAAGATATTACTCTTACTGCTGTGTTGCAAAGGACTATGGTGGAACAGGGCAGAAACAGATGGTAGTGGAGGAAGTAAAGAGAAATCAGGTTCCAGATCCATTTTGAAGGCAAAATTCGCAAGAATAATTAAATATGAAATATGGAATTTAGAATTAGATATGCAATATGTGAGAGTAAACAAGAATGGCTCCAAATTTTTTTACCTAAGTGACTAGAAGGATGGAGTCACCGACATAAGGAAGAAAAAGGGAGAAGTATATTTGACATACCGTACTTGTCAAATGTTAGGTCAGATCTGACTACAGAAATCCAAATGTCAAGAAGGCAATTGGCTATGAGTTTGGAAAAGAGACACAAATTGGGGAGACATCAGTCTACAAATTATATTTAAAGCTCCATAGAGCTAGATGAAATCCACTAAGGACTGGGTATACACAGAAAGGAGATTTAAGGATGCGCTTTTGGGCACCTTAATGTTTATAGATCAGGGCTATAATGTGGAACCAGCAAACAAACAAACAAAACAAAATCAAGAGTAGCCAGCAAGGGAGGAAGAGACTCAAGTCAGAGTAGTATCCTGTAGGTCAAATGAAGAAAGCATTTTAAGGAGAAAAGGACTAATCAATGGTGTCAAGTGGTTGAGAAAGATGAGGATTGAGAATGAACCACTGAATTCAGTAACATGAAGTTCACTGGGGACTCTGATAAGAGCAGTTTCAGTGGAGAGATATAGGCAAAAATGGGTCTGAGAAAGAATGGAAGAACAACCAGAGACAGAAGTGTAGATTAGTCTTTTGAGAAGTTTTGCTGTAAAAAAGGTAGAGCGAAGCAGGTGGTAGGTAAAGGGAAATGTTGGTCAAGTTTTCTAATCTATAGATCCTCCTTCCTACTTGTATGCTAATGGGAATTCTCCAATAAAGTGAGAATCAATATAGGAGAGAAAAAGGAGAACTTTGGAGCAATATTCTTGAGAATATGAGAGTGGATGAGACTTGTTGCCCAAGAAGATAGGTTAGCTTTCCATAGGACTACAAACATTTCATTCATAATCTCGGGAGTAAAGGATGAACTATATGAGACTAGACACAAGTACATGGGTAGATGTACTGGTAGGAGTATGTGTCAGTTGGATTCTCTGAGAAGCAGACACCAAGATGGGGTTAGAAATGTAGTAGATTTAGGGGGGATGATGCCTGAGAAGGATGAAGGGTCGAGGGATCAGAAATAGGCAGAAAAGTCTGACACCTCTGAAAGATGGAGGATTGGGTAGTAATTGCTTCCAAATGCAGCACAGCTCTCAGAAAGTCTTGCCAGCTTAACGGGGCTCCCGTGGGAAGACTGGAAGTAGAGGAGTACCATTTGGAAATGGACAGTTGGCCATACTCAGTCACTGGCTGGGGGCTGCTTTGGGATAGCATGTCCCAGGTTCGAATGCTTCAGTGGATCCCCAGGTGCTGCAGCTATGGGCAGTCAGCTCCCTGTATTTCTCACAACTGACTGACAAGTTCTTCAAGAACAATCCAGGTGGCATACCTCCATGGCTGCCACAGAGTAAGTGGAAAATTTCGAACGCTTGCGAAATAGGAAGTGATGCCAACAACTTCATATGAGATTGGGAAAGATGCGTTGGAGGTTTGAGGAGAAGAAGGTGAGGAATAGTTATCGAGGAGAGTGAAAATACCACAGAACTAGCACTCACTTAAGGGCTTACTGCAGTTTAGTCATGAGTTTAAAATGAGAACAATCAGCTTGGTTTTATTGTTTTCTCTAGCGCCATTTGCTCTGCTTAGGTGCAGGGATGGAGAGTTGGACTTAACCAGAGTTGAGAATTTGCCCGATTAACAGAAGAAAGGGCAAGGGAATTGGGGATGTTTGCAAAAGATTGACCACACAAAAACAAAGGAGAGAAGTAAGGACATGAGTTGGTTGAGGTCTAATGAAAAGCAGATAGGTTTAGTGGATTGCTGGGGGTCCAGGTGGCATTGAAGAATTGGTGGAGTTGGTTGGCTTGGGCAAGAGCAGTTTTGGTAAAGAATGGAGGGTAGAAACAGATTTGTGAGTAGAGCGGTGAGAAGGAAGTAAAGAAATAGAGATATTAATGAGGATCAGTAATTTTCAGGCAAAAGAAAATGAAAGCCTCGTCAAAAGAGAGATTTTCCCCCTAATAATGTGGGAAAAAGAACAAGATGTCAAGCATTTGCTTCCAGCAGGATTCTAGCTGGCTCCAGATCCTCAGTCTAGCTTTGTCCCACAACTGGGTAAAAGACCTCTTGACCCAGATGCTCTTGGTGAAGAGTAAAGCCCTAAAGCAGTGGTCCCCAACCTTTTTTGGGCCACGGACTGGTTTAATGTCAGAAAATATTTTCACGGACCAGCCTTTAGGGTGGGACAGATAAATGTATCACGTGACTGAGACAAGCATCAAGAGTGAGTCTTAGACAGATGTAACAGAGGGAATCTGGTCATTTTTAAAAAATAAAACATCGTTCAGACTTAAATATAAATAAAATGGAAATAATATAAGTTATTTATTCTTTCTCTGTGGACCGGTACCAAATGGCCCACGGACCGGTACCGGTCCACGGCCCAGAGGTTGGGGACTACTGCCCTAAAGGACTTTATACTGTGTGTCCTTTCTTTAAGGCATCTATGAATAGAAAAAAATCAGTGAAGATGGTTCTAAGGGATCAAATTCTAGGGCCTAGATGTACACATTAGAGAACTCAGAAGGAGTCCCATTTCTGACTTAATACAAGTTTTTACTGGTTCCAGTTCACAAGTAGATTCAGAGTTTTTTAAAGATTGTGTTACTATGATAGAGTAGAAAGAGGACCAGAGTAAGAGCCAGAAAAGCTGGTTTCTAGGTCTCATTCTACCACTCACTAGCTATAAAGCTTGGGTAAATCATTTAATCAGTCTAGACCTCAGATTCCGCTTTTAGAAAGTGAGACTAGTAACACTTACCTCATACATTGTTGTGAGGAATAGGGATAATGTGTGTAGCTTATCTCGCACCAAATTTAGCAGTGCAGTAGGCATTCAGTAAATGTTTGTTGAATCTGAACCAGTTTTATTTATGAACAAACTACACACACACACACACACACACACACACACACACACACTTCTCTCCACCCCACACATACTAAAAATTTGTACATAAATAAACATCATCCCAGAAATCTTTGAGTGTGGGAAGATGCCAGACATTTCTAAAGTGGGTTAACTTTGTTTGTCCCATCTGTAAATCATTTTGAAATTCCACATTCTAAACAGGATGTAGAGAAGCAATGGAGAGAACTGTTTGAAGAAATGGAAAAAAGAAAAACAGGAAGAAGTGGGGAAGAAAAAGGAGGAGGAGGAAAGGGGGAAAGTGACATCTGGGGAACTGCAGAAGAGGGAAGTGAAGAAGATTTTGCTGAAGAACCAAGAAATGACAGGCAGATGAAGGAAGTTGGTGCTGAAAGAGCATTTCTGGGTAAAAATGAAAAAGTTCATGTTGATGAGAAGAATGAACTATAATTGCATAAAATGCTTACACTCAGAGGCAAATGATGTTGTTCAGAAGGAGGAATGTTCGTGAGGTTGGCAAAATGTGGGGAGCAAAATTACTTGCCCTCTTTGAATGGACTTTGGATTTGTGTACCTGCCCTACCTCCTTTGCGCTGTATGACCTTGAAAAAGTCCTGTCACCTCTTGCAGCTTCTATTTCCTTGTCAATGAAGAAGGAGTGATAATTCCTATTTCATGAGACTGTTGTAGGGACTAAATGAGAGATATGTGTGTAAAGTACCTGATATAAATTTATAATCAACATATAGCAGCTGTTACTACTATCATTATCATGGTGTTTATGAAATTAATTGTTGGTAAATTAGTTTCTGTATAAAATTGATGTTCACTTTCAATTTATTTGGCACATCTGGGAATTTTATTTTGTTTACATAGCTGTATTTCTTGGTACTTACTGTGTAATTCTGATGGTTGTACTTGTGGTTTATGATTTTTAAATTTAATTAATTAATTTTTAGCTAGAGAGAGAGAGAGGAAGGGAAAGAAATGAGAAGCATCAATTTGTAGTTGTGGCACCTTAGTTGTTTATTAATTACTTTCTCATATGTGCCTTGATTGGGGGTCTCCAGATGAACCAGTGGCCCTTTGCTCAAGTCAGCGACCTTGGGCTTCAAGCACTTACCTTTGGGCTCAAACCAGTGACCGTGGGGTCATGTCTATGATCCCATGCTCAAGCTAGTGGCTTGATTGGTTTGAGTGTCATCCCTGGGCACTGAGGATAGCTCAGTTGATTCGAGCATCGGCCCCAGATGGGGGCTGCCGGATGGATCCTGGTCAGGGTGCTTGTGGGAGTCTGTCTCTGTATCTCCCCTCCTCTCACTAAAAAAATAAAATAAAATAAACAAAACTCTGGCTAATGGTTTCAGGGAAGATTTCATGAAGGAAGTGACTTTTGAGCCAGACCTTGTGGGATGTATAAGAATCTATCTGGTGGAGAACGAGATGTGTGAACCAAATTTCAGAGTCAAAGAGTAGGGCACTGGATGACAGCAAATGTGTGGTGAGGTCAGAGAGGAGCAGCAAGAACTGTCTTCCTTCTTTCCAGTAGGTTGGTGCCTGGTGTAGTTTCTGGGCCTTACAATCTTTGGAATATTCTAGTTTGGGAAATTTGCCTCTGTAGGAGAGGCAAGACTTTAATCGACATAAGACAGATTAACAGGAGACAAGCATGTTAATTTATTTAATAAAAGTTTTATGTGACACAGGAGCCCTCATAAGGAAATAAAGACACAAAGAAGTGGCAAAATCTAAATGCTTTAATACCAGGTTGAATAAGGAGAGGCAATTGTGGAAAGTAACTGAAACATACAGGGAGGCTAAAGGAAGATAATTATTTTAAGATCTATTTGTGCAGAATTCTCTGTCTCAGCTTTTGTCCTTGGTGATAAGAATGTTTCTTTCCTGATATAGGGAGGGAGTTTTCTGTTCAGGCAGAAAAGGGGAGCTCAGAGTGTCCCTTTTGTATCTGCTGTGTTTCAAGTGACTTTAGCTGAAAATAACCCTTATGTCAAAGGCCCCTTTTTTTGGGTGGCATATTTTGGTACCTGTTATCTCCATACCCGTTTATCTATAACATAAGAATTTTCCCATTGTGAACAAAAGCTTCAGGTGCTGAGTCTGAACATTATCTTGGAGTTGGAGAGCTGGTGTGTGGGGTGATCTATACTTTAGAGATGCCAGTCTGATATAAGCATTGTTTACTACTAATGTCTGCTCTGATCGGTCAGGTGTATGTTCTACCAACTGTTACATATTTTCAAATACCTGTATCACCAAATGAAGATATTAATTTTCATGCAGAATAAGGATACCTTTTAATTTTTTGAGTTGATTAGAGAGAGAGAGAGAGAAGGAGAAAGAGAGGAAGGAGAGAGATAAGCATTAACATGTAGTTGCTTCACTTTTGTTGTTCATTGATTGCTTCTTACATGTGCCTTGACCAGGGGGCTCAAGCTGAGCCAGTGACCCCTTGCTCAAGCCAATGACCTTGGGACCATGTCAATGATCCTACGCTCAAGCCAGCGACCCCATGCTCAAGCTGCCAAGTCCACGCTCAAGCCAACAAGCCTGCGCTGGCTATCTTGGGGTTTTGAACCAGGGACCTCAGCACCCCAGTTCGACGCTCTATCCACTCTGCCATCACCAGTTAGTCTACATTTTATTTTTTTTAAGCTGTTGTTTTACCTTGGTTAAATTTTCTTTTGCCTTTATTTTGATTGCTTGTACAAACTTTATTTCAGAAGTAAAGGAAGGGAAAAATTCATGCTATTTCCACCCATTCTGCATTTTGAAATTTTTTGTGTTTCCTTCCAATTGAACACCACCA
This sequence comes from Saccopteryx leptura, assembly GCF_036850995.1. Classification (NCBI taxonomy): domain Eukaryota; kingdom Metazoa; phylum Chordata; class Mammalia; order Chiroptera; family Emballonuridae; genus Saccopteryx; species Saccopteryx leptura. Next base: position 125,621,078 of record NC_089505.1, on the reverse strand, counting down.
TTCTGCCACTGACACATACTCCTCCAAATGAGTTTTAAAAAAAATTCTGATTATATGTTTAATTTTCAAAAGGAACAGGTGTTCAATGTAAAAAATTTAGAGTCTACTAACAAATTAAGAAGAAAATAAACGTTTCTCATTATCCCCAAATCCAGAGACAACTGTGTAATATTTTTGTTGTTTTTCCTTTCATTCATTAATTGGTTGGTTTGACTTTGAGTTGAGAGGGTTTAGTTAATCATACTCCATAATATATTGCACTTTATTATTTTTGATGTGTGAGCATCACTTTAAAATATTGTTATTTTTTTCCTTTTATTTCCTTTCCATCCCTCACGCATGCAACTAAGTCCTATTTGATATATATCTTTTTGTTTTGCAAAATGTGGATTTTTGTTTTGCATGGATGTATTTTTTGTATGTACAAAATGGTATAGTGTTTATATCTCATTTTGTTTCTTCATATTTTTCACAGAGCATTTTTAAGATTTTATTTATTGATTTTAGAGAGAGAAGGAGGGAGAGAGAGAGAGAGAGAGAGAGTGAAAGTATTAACTCACACAGTTGCTTCCCTTTAGTTGCTCATTGACTTCTTATCATGTGTGCCTTGACCAGGCAAGCTGGGGGTTTCTAACCAGCGACCTCGGTGTTCCAGGTCAAGGCACCCACTACGCACCACCACAGTACAAGCTACAGAGTATTGTTTTTAAAATGCATTAGTGTTGTTGTTGTTGTTGTGTGTGTGTGTATATGTTATGTGTGTGTGTGTGTGTGTGTGTGTGTGTGTGTGTGTATATATATATATATATATATACACACACACACACAGTCTACCGGAAAGTTCTGTCCTTTTTTGGAATAAAACAAAATACAAGTTTTTCTTACCATCAATAAACTTTATTAAATAATATAATTGCCATTATTATTAATGATTTCTTGCCAGAGTGAGGGCAATTTGTATATCCCATTTTTGAAAAATGTTTTATCTTTTGATGCGAAAAATTGAACCAGTGCTTGTTTGATATCTTCTTCATTTTTGAATTTTTTGCCCTTCAAAAAAATTTGTAAGGACAAAAACAAGTGATAGTCAGAGGGTGCTAAGTCCAGGGAATATATGGTGGATGCGACAGAATTTTCCAGCCTAGTTCTGCAATTTTTTAAAATTAATTAATTAATTTATTTATTTTATTTTACAGAGACAGAGAGTGAGTTAAAGAGAGGGATAGACAGGGACAGACAAACAGGAATGGAGAGAGATGAGAAGCATCAATCAGTTTTTCATTGTGCGTTGCAACACCTTGTTCATTGATTGCTCTCTCATTTGTGCCTTGACTGTGGGCCTGCAGCAGACCGAGTAACCCCTTGCTGGAGCCAGCGACCTTGGATTCAAGCTGGTGGGATTTTGCTCAAACCAGATGAGCCCGCGCTTAAGCTGGCGACCTCGGGGTCTCGAACTTGGGTCCTCTGCATCCCAGTCTGACGCTCTATCCACTGCGCTACTGCCTGGTCAGGCAACTTCTGCAATTTTTTTGACAAGTCCCCCAAAGCAGCATGTGGCCTGGCATTATCATGATGCAGTATGATGTTCTTCCTATTGAACATCGCCGGGCTCTTTTCTTGGACTGCTGTCTTTAAATTATCCAGTTGCTGACAATACTTCTCCGAATTGAGCTTTTCGTTCAGTTTTAAAAGCTCATAATGTATTGGTCCTCGAATGTCCCACCATATACACAACATTCTCTTATTCAGAGTCAAATTTGGTTTAGAGATGGAAGGGCTAGGTTTTCCGGGATCACAATATGCCCTTTTCCTTATGATGTTTTCGTAGGTAATCCACTTTTCATCCTCAGTTATCATCCGGTTCAAGAAGGGCTCGATTTTGTTCTGAGCAAGCAGAGATGTGCATATGATGACTCAATCATCCAAATTCCTCTGACTTAATTCATGTGGCACCCATCTTGAATATTTCCACACCAATCCTATCTTCCGAATATGGTCCGAAATGGTTTGCTGAGCTGAATTAAGCCTTTCTGCGATCTCCGATGTTGTCAGAAAAGGATCTTGCTCCAACATGGTCTTAACAACATCGTCATCTATCAAAGATGGCCGCCCAGAAAGTGGCTTATCAGAAAGGTCGAAATCACCTGTTTTGAATTTTTCGAACCATCTTCTGCATGTCCTATCAGAAACTGTACCCTTCACCAAACACTTTCAATGAATTTCTACATGCTTCTGTAGCATTTCTTCCTTGTTGAAATTCATATCAAATACAGTGGCGTAAATGAACTTTATCAGTAGCCATGGGTACACTATGGCTTCACACATAAGACTAACATGAATCAACTTTGTTTTAGTTAATTTGCTACGTCAGTATGTATACATTAAGTGATAAAAATAGAGAGACACACATGTGCCAAATAAACATATGCTTACGTGTCGAAACTTGTGATAGAAACGGACAGAACTTTCCGGTAGACCTGATATAAACATATATGTAATCTATTGCTTCTGATTGCTGCATAATATCCCATGATATAACATTTATCATATTTTAGCTATCAACTCTCTCAGGGATGGACAGCCAGGTTGTCTTCAAGTCCCCATCATGATAAATAATACAGCAATAAATATTTTAAAACATAACTTTGTGTGTCTGCATGAGAATTTCTTTGTGTTACATCCCAGGAGTAGAACTGTGGGCTCATAGAATATGAATTCTTAATTTGCGCAGCTTCTGTCAGATTGCTTTCCACAGTGACTATACCAGTCCTACTCCCATCACCATGCATTAGGCTTCCAGCATCCCCACAACCCGACCGTGCTGTGCATTATCAGATTTTTATAGTTTAACAGATGTAAAAGGATAGCACATTGCTGTTTTAATTAACATTGCTCTGATATTTTTAAACATATCTTTGTATGTCTTTTGAATTTTGTATTTCCTCTGTCATATTTTTTGCTTATTATTTTCAAGGGGTTACTATCCTCTTGTTTATTTGAACGAGTTTTGTATATTAAGTATTTTAAATATCTTCTCATTCTCTCATCTAGTTACTTTGTCCATAGTGTCTTTTGTAGAATAGAAATCCTTATTATTCATCAATATTATTATCTTATAGTTTGAGCTTTTGAAGTTTTGTTTTTCCTTAGTCATAAACTATAACTCATATATATTTTTTCCTTTTGTAATTTTATTTCTCACATTTATTATGTCTTTAATACTTTTAGAGTTCAATCTTGTATAAGGTGTAGAATTGCTAAAATATGGTAATTATACTTGATATATCAGTTTCTGAAAGGGAGATATTTAAAACTTCAGCTACAATTATACAGCTAGTGACTATTTCTCCTGGCAGCTTTGCATATTTTAATACTGTGCAATTAGGTGCATCTATATGATTTTTGTTTCTTAAGTGAGAAACGGGGGCGGCGGGGGGGCTGGGGCAGAGAAACAGACTCCCGCATGTGTCCCAACCAGGATCCACTTGGCAAGCCCCCTACAGGGCAATGCTCTGCCCATCTGGGCCCTTGCTCTGTTGCTAGGCAATCTAGCTATTTTACGGCCTGAAGTGAGGTGTTGGAGCCATCCTTAGTGCCCAGGGCTAGCTTGCTCCAACTGAACCATGGCTGTGGGAGAGGAAGAGAGAGAGAGAAAAAGAAGAGAAAGGGAGAGGGTGGAAAATAGATGGTCACTTCTCTCATGTGCCCTGGCCTGGAATCGAACCCAGGACATCCACATACCAGGCTGATGCTCTACCGCTGAGCCAACTGGCCAGGGCTGCATCTATGTGTTTTGCTGTTGCATTTATGTGCTTGCCTATTGTTTCTTTTATGAATATATAATGACTTTTTATTTTATCACTTGTTATCTTTTGATACTGAAATTGCTCCTTTTTGCCAGATATTAGGATCACAACCCAGTTCATATTTTCCTGGTGTATCTTTTTCATTTAAAAAATATTTTTTAATGTGTTTATTTAGTTCATAAAAAGACATCCCCCCTTCTCCATCCATGCATTTTCATGACCACATCCTGTTCCATGGCTTCTTTTATGGCCCAAATAGTATCACATTTCTTGTTGGAGTCCAGGCAATTGAAAATAAACAGACTCGCCTGATCTGTGGTGGTGCAGTGGATAATGCGTCACCAGTTGGAAACCCTGCACTTGTCTGGTCAAGGCACATATGGGAGTTGATGCTTCCTGCTCCTCCCCCCCCCCTTTCTCGCTCTCTCTTTTCTAAAATGAAAATATAAAAAATTAAAAAACATCAATAAAAAAGAGAAGGAAAATAAACAGACTCACATCTGGGGAACTCAACAGACCAACAGTGGCAAAACACAATAGCATTCAATGGAAAACTAAAATATTTGTTATAGGAATGCAACAACATAGAGAACATCTCTGGAGTGTGGCTTACTGGCAGCTGCAACTTGTTAGCATTTCTTTCTGCCTCAAATTCAGAAACAAGCTGGACTATCTCAGGGTGACTGAATTTTCCTGCTATAGAATCATAGAAGTCCTGTAGTTTCCCAGGTTTGTTCTTTTTTTTTTTTTTTTTTTTTTTGGTATTTTTCTGAAGTTGGAAACAAGGAGGCAGTCAGACAGACTCCCGCATGCGCCCGACCGGGATCCACCTGGCACGCCCACCAGGGGGCGATGCTCTGCCCATCTGGGGTATCGCTCTGTTGCAATCAGAGCCATTCTAGCGCCTGAGGCAGAGGCCACAGAGCCATCCTCAGCGCCCGGGCCAACTTTGCTCCAATGGAGCCTTGGCTGTGGGAGGGGAAGAGAGAGACAGAGAAGAAGGAGAGGGGGGGGAGTGGAGAAGCAAATGGGCGCTTCTCCTGTGTGCCCTGGCCGGGAATCGAATCCGGGACTCCTGCACGCCAGGCTGATGCTCTACCACTGAGCCAACCGGCCAGGGCCTCTCAGGTTTGTTCTTAAGGTCTTCATATTCAGAGGTCTGAAGAATCATCTCACATTGGTCCACCTCCTTTACAAATTTGGCTTTCACACTAGATTGGGTCTTATACTCTTCCCTAAGTTCATAGAGCTCCTTTATAAGATCCTTTGAGAGAAGCTGGATTAACAGCTTCATAGCTTTCTCTTCTCACTTTTTTTTTCTTCTCTAGGGATGTTCTCCGCTGGTGCTATGTTCCCAACAATGCATTCTGCCATATCACGAACCAGGGCTAAGCATACACATCAGTCTTTAAGATGATCATCTTCGGTCACCAAAGTCATAACTGCCATCCTGTACATGTGATCTGATACATGCTCTGTCCTCTTGACATTTCTGTACACTCAGCCAGTCCATAGGACTCTCTTGAGCTGTCCTACCACTCACAGATACTGCAGCAGATTCTGGGCCCTGCAGCGCAAGAAAGCCACAGAGGAGGCTGACGTCATGTGGCTACCTCATCTTATTTTTAAAAGGCGAAAAGTTGGCCCTGGCCGGTTGGCTCAAGCGGTAGAGCATCAGCCTGGCGTGCGGTTGTCTCAGGTTGGATTCCCGGCCAGGGCACACAGGAGAGGCGCCCATCTGCTTCTCCACCCCTCCCCCTCTCCTTCCTCTCTGTCTCTCTCTTCCCCTCCCGCAGCCGAGGCTCCATTGGAGCAAAAGATGGCCCGGGCGCTGGGGATGGCTCCTTGGCCTCTGCCTCAGGCGCTGGAGTGGCTCTGGTCGCGACAGAGCGATGCCTCGGATGGGCAGAGCTTTGCCCCTGGTGGGCGTGCCTGGTGGATCCCGGTGGGGCGCATGCGGGAGTCTGTCTGCCTGCTTCCCTGTTTCCAGGTTCAGAAAAATACAAAAAAAAAAAAAAAAGGCGAAAAGTTAATATGCTTTGAAGAGAAACCAGAGCATTTTTCATCTTATTTTTAGTCTTTCTCTTTGTTTTAAGAGTGTCCCTTATAGCCAATTTATTGTTAGATGTAATTTAAAAAATCTAATTAGTCAGATTGATTTACTTGCATTTAATGTAATTACTATATAAGATTTAGCCCTATAATCCATTCACTATATATTCTTTTTATTTTTAACCTTCATTTCTGCTTTCTAGTGGCTAGGCTGAATTGTCTTCTACAGGTTTAAAATTTATACATAATATTTTTTTGTGGTGGTAGTCATTAACTTCAGACTCATAGCCATGAGTTTGAGAATTTCTCCATCTCCACAGTTTGAACAAAAGCCCGAACAAAAGTTCTAAGTTTGACACTAAAAAATCTGATATATATGTGCTCATGTTGATCCCATTACTGTTGCAGAGGTGGGAGATGGGGGATCTCAAAAGGAAATACAGGATTCCCTTACAAAAAGGAAGTTGAATGGAGGCTGGGAGACCATAAAATATGTATACTTCGTATTACATTAACTTCTTTGAGTCTCAGTTTCTTCATTTGTGAAGTGGCAATGATAATACCTACACAAAGGGGTGACATAAAGAGCAAATTGAATATTAAATATTAATGTCCCTTGTGAATCATAAAGTGCTGTACAAAGATTAGTTATTATTCTCGCTTTTGCATTCGTCACATGATATTACATCATTTGTTTAGATGTTAGTATTTGTCTATATTGCCACATGAAGAAGTACTATTCTAGCCAGCATTTTCCCTACATTGTGTCAATGCCCACAGAATTGATTTTCCTTTCTCCTGAAAATAGTAAATGAGCATGATGTTAGCACTATGTTTGATCCAGAAGTCAGCTTCTATCCAAAGAGTCCTAAAGTTGCAGGGCTGGGTGACTTGCTAGTGTACTCACCAGAGTGCACACAGTTGAAAGGTTGGTGCAATGGTATCAAACTGGGGTTCAGTTCCTGTTCTACCTCAGATTAGATGTGTGGCCTTAGCCATATCACTTAAACTCTTTGAGCCTGAAAAACAGAGGTCATAAGAAGGTCTTTTTAACCTGTGGTAGGATTAAATAAGATTATATGTAAAATGCCTTAGCCTTGGAGACAGTCTTAAACTTGTCAGACACAGATTCAAATCTCTTTATTGGTCAGAACTGAGTTGCATTCTGCTACATTATGAGTAGCGTGAGTGCAGGTTCTTTCTCATCTCTGAAGCACACTCAATTGACCTGTTTCCTTAAAGAATAACTACTGTCTCCTCAAGGCCGGATGTCTTTGGAATTTGGACCAGGAATACTTGCCCAATAGGATAGTTTCACAAAAGAGATCCTGTTCTTCATAGGCAACTGTAGTTGATAATTCTGATTCTTTTCACATATGGATGATTAAGAGTCAGACTAAACTGAAAGATAGTATATGCCTGCTATAATTCACTGGAATAGGTTCTTCTATTATACAACTGCTCATAAACCTCTCATAATTTCATAAATTAGATAATGATATCCCCATTTCACTGATAAGGAAATAGAAGATCATCCAAATTAAGTACCTTGACCAAGGTGACATTGTTGATAAGGAGAAAGGAGATACTACATTGTAAGAAGGATGGGTTTTGGAGTCAGACAGGTCTAGTCCCAGCACCACCATTTTCTAGGGCTCAAACTTTGGTCCAGTGACCTAATCTCTTCAATCTCAATTTCAGTTCTTCATCTGTAAAGTGGTGGTTAAAATAATATCTACCTTGCCTGAATGTTGTGAGGTTGAATTGAGAGAGCACTACATAAGGCAGAGTGCCGGGCACATGGTAAGCGCTCTATACATAAATACTCGCTAGGTGTATTGAGAGCCCAGAACCCAACTATATATAGTGCTGCCTTATAGGAAACTTCAATCTTTGTCAAGCTCCTTTAAAGCACTTCAATGGACATTCAAATGGTTTTATAAATCCCCTGGGCTATGATTCAAGATGACAGTCCCAGAAAAGAGATGAGGCAGTTACATGGAGTCTAGAGACCTGGGATTTAGTGCTGGTTCTTAGTTAGTGTGTGTGGAAACTTGGGCAATGCACACTATCTCCCTGGGCCTCAGCTTTCTTACTTGTGAAATGGAGACAATATTCTCTGCCTCACAGGGTTGCTGGAGGTACAAATGCAGATGGATACAAACACTCTTTTTCCAGTTTTAAAAATGCTGTAAACATGCGGGTTTTCCATTTGTGTTTACTATTCTCCTCAGAGGGAAAGTAAATAGGACTCAGGATGACCTGAGACCTGCCTCCTCGAGAGCAACTGTTGGGGAGGCCCTACCCTTTAGTGAGGCCCGATCAACTCTTTGCTGTTGCTGCAGCTGCAGTTTGTACTCAGATATCAACCACTGTGCCTGCTAAGTCCTCAGCCCTGAAGAAAGGCAGAGTGGTCTGGCAGACCATCCCTCCCCACACCCTCCCCACACAGCTGTTTGGACCAGGACTGAAAATCTGACCCAAGACAAGAAACTCATGAGCTTGCCAACAACTTACAAATGTGGCTTGGCTCCTAAAAAATGAATTGGACAGATCAATATTTCTCTCTCAGGAATTCGAGTTAGGAAGCATGAGGTAATCAAAGCAATTAGTAGCAATAAAAACTATGACTAAAAGGATGTAAGGAGAAAGGCTGTGAGGTTGAGCAGGGGTATGGTTGGAGGAGACAGTCTGGGCTGTGGAGAACTGAAGTGATCAGGAAGAAGAAACTATGAGTAAACAGAAGCTATGAAGTAGAAAACGCTAAATATATGTTAATTCAATAAATATTTTGGAGTTCTTTTTATGTACTAGGCACTGTGCTAGGCTTAGAATATAGAAAAGTGACTAAGAGGCAGCATCCTCCTTCATAGTACTTAATCTTAGCTGGGAAGAGAGACAAAATAAGTCAACAAACAAATAATTACAAATTGTTCTAAGGGATTAGCCTGATCCGGTGGTGGTGCAATGGATAGAGTGTTGGACTGGGACGCAAAGGACCCAGGTTCGAGACCCCGAGGTCACCAGCTTGAGCGCAGTGTAAAGCCAGTAGCTGCGGCCACCATCACAGCCACCTAGCCTTTGCAGGTTTGCATTTGATTTGGACAGATAGTAATAAAACAACGGAGCCAAGAATTGGTGGGCCATTTTCCTTTATTCTAGACTTGTACCTGCCAACGAGTAAAAACAAACACACGGGGCACCAAAACCCAAACCTACTCTCATGTTCTCCTGTTCCAAAGCCAGAAGAATCTTCCTGGTTTTTTCTAGAATCAAAGGCTTCATCAGCCTCACTCAGTCCCCTCTGCATGCCTCCATTTTGGCTGCCTCCTCTCCTCCACGTGGCCTCCCTACCCTGCTACAACATGGTCTCCTCCGCTCTACAACAACATAGTCTCTCTCCCCCACGATGGCCTCCTAGCTCCTCCTTTTAAAACTTTTCCCCCAGGACAACTCTTCCTCCAGCACACATTATCATAACTAAGCCCCTTCCCAAGCAAGAAGGTAATTAACTGTATCACGTGAGAGCATCATCATGTGAGCAGCAGCCATATTTAACAATAAGAGTGAGCAAAACCAGAAAATACAGATTTTACAACTCATTTTCCCAACATGCGGGCTCATCTGGTTTGAGCAAGGCTCACCAGCTTGAGCCCAAGGTTGAGCAAGGGGTCACTCAGTCTGCTGTAGCCCCCAGGTCAAGGCATATATGAGAAAGCAATCAATGAACAACTAAGGTGCTGCAATGAAGAATTGATGCTTCTCATCTCTCTCCCTTCCTGTCTGTCTGTCCCTATCTGTCCCTCTCTTTGTCTCTGTAACACACACACACACACACACACACACACACACACACACACACATTGTTCTAAGGGCTTAAAAGACAGAAATCAATATGGGGCTAAGACAGAATGAACCACAAAGGGTGCTTTACCTGTGGTGGCGCAGCAGATAAAGCATCGACCTGGAACACTGAGGTCATCAGTTTGAAACTCTGGGCTTGCCTGGTCAAGGCATATATGGGAGTTGATGCTTCCTGTTCCTCCCCTACCCCTTCTCTCTCCTCTCTCTAAATGAATAAATAAAATCTGATTTAAAAAAAACGAGAGAGAGCCTGACCTGTCGTGGCACAGTGGATAAAGCATCGACCTGGAAATGCTGAGGCCGCCAGTTCGAAACCCTGAGCTTGCCTGGTCAAGGCACATATGGGAGTTGATGCTTCCAGCTCTTCTCCCCTTCTCTCTCTGTCTCTCCATCTCCTCTCTAAAATGAATAAATAAATAAAAATTTTTAAAAAAGCGAGAGAGAAATAGCATGGTGAGGGAAGTTCTCTCAGAACAGATAATTGAGACCTAATGCATGCCATGCCAAGGAGCCAGGGAAAGGAGTACTTAAGGTAAGGGTCTGTAATGCCTGCCAATAGGAAAGGAAGTTGGAAAACAAAAGCAAAATAAACTAGGTGGAGGAAAGGGAAGCAGCAGGAAATGAGTAAGGAAGGGTAAGCAGGCAGCAGTTCCTGGACCCAGCAGACTTTGGAATGGAGTTGGGAATTTAGTCCCAGTGTAGTGAGAAGTCATGGAACTATTTAAGGCTGGGTAGTAACATGATCCAGTATAATGTGGTAGATAAACTTAAAGGTAAAGAGTCAGCCTGGGTCCAAACTTAAGTTCTACATTGGCCAGCTGTGTGACCTTGGGCAAATTACATCATTTCTCTGTGTCCCATTTTCCTTTTCTATAAAATTGAGGTGAAATTGGGTTTGACCTCATGGAGTTGTTGTGAAGCTTAAATAAGTATAAAGTGCTTATAGCAGTTCCTGACACATAATAAACACCCAATAAACGTAAATGTGCATTATTACTTAGTTTTGTGAAAGGTTGTTATAGCTACTGTATGGAGAATGAATGTGTGTGGGATAAAAGGGAGGCCAATTTTGAGGCTCATAAATAGTCTGGATGAGAGATGATGAGTGAAGTAAAAGTAGTGGAAATAGAGAGAAATCAACTAATTTGACATATTTTTGGGGGTAAAATTTTCATATTTTGCAGGTTAGATTGGCCATTGTGGTAGAGAAAAATAGAGGAGTCTAAATTGACCCCTAGGGTTCTGGCTAGAGCTGCCAGGTGGAAAGAGGTGACATTTCCTGAGAGGGAGGAGCCCGTGTGTGTGGGGGGGAGCAGATTTGACAAAGAAATGAGTTCTATTTTAGACAAGCTAAATTTAGGATATCCGTGAGATAGCCAAGTAGATGTCAGTTAGGCAGTTGGTTATAAGTTTGGAGATCAGAAGAGAGGTCTGGGATGAAGATATTAATTTAGAAGTTACTAGCATAATCAGCATTTGGGGACACAGAAATAAACTGCTCACAAAAATTAGGGGATCAGGGAATGTGCAGATACTCCAGTACTTTCAGCCTTTTGTATAGTGCATTTTCACCAATGAACTAAAAGTTGGTTTTGCATCTCATTTGCATAATCAAACAACTTTCTTTTATTTGTCATTTGCTTTTCTGATGTTCTTGTTTAATAAAAAAAATCAAATGCTTCTTTCTTTTATTGCTTCATATTCATTTTGAAATATCCCCTAATTTTTGTGAGCAGTATAGTTGAGATCATCTACAAAGAGAGTACACAGAGAAAAGTGAAAGGAGCCAAGAAGAGTCCTGAGAAGTGATACATATGAATAATTTTTTTAAGTAAGATGAGAGGAGATAGACAGAGACCAACATGTGCCCTGACCAGGATCCAACCAGCAACTTCATCTGGGGTCAATGCTCCAACTAACCCAGCTATTATCAGCATCTGAGGCCAACGCTCTCAAGCCAATCAAGCCACTGGCTGCAGGAGGGGAAGAGAGAGAGAAAAAGAGAAGGAGAAAGGGAGGGGAAGAGAAGCAGATGGTCACTTCTTACGTGTGCCTTGACTGGGGATTGAACCTGGGACTTCTACATGCCAGCCAATGCTCTATCCACTGAGCAAACCAGCCAGGGCAGCAGCAACGTATTTTATGACAGTTAAATAAACAAGGAGAATGAGGAGAGGCCTGTGAAGAGAGAGTAAAACCGGAAGAGGGGAGTGTTTCAAGAAAATTGGAGAGGTCAGCTGAGTGTAGAAAGGTCATATAAGATAAGGAGAGAAAAGCCTGACCAGGCGGTGGCACAGTGGATAAAGCATAGGACTGGAATGCAGAGGACCCAGGTTCAAAACCCCAAGGTCGCCAACTTGAGCGTGGACTCATCCAGCTTGAGTGCTGGGTTGCTGGTTTGAGCGTGGGATCATAGACATGACCCCATGGTCACTGGCTTGAGTCCAAGGTTGCTGGCTTGAGCAAGGGCTCAATTGCTCTGCTGAAGTCCCCTTACCCCCTGGGTCACATATGAGAAAGCAATCAATGAACAACCAAGGAGCTGCAATGAAGAATTGATGCTTCTCATCTCTCTCCCTTCCTGTCTATCTGTCCTTATCTGTCCCTCCCTCTCTGTCACAAAAAAAAGATCAGAATAGGAAAATATTGGTCACTGATGATATTGACACGAGCACTTTGAGTGAAATAGGGGGAATAAATAAGCATCCAATTGGTTAAAGAATGAATTGGAGGTGTTCTTTCTTTGACAGCTCATATAATAAAACTGGAACAATACAGAGAAATTTGGTTTGACTTCTACACATAGACAGCACACAGATTTGTGAAGCATTTTGTATGTTTTGTATATGTATTTGACTTTTGGACAATGCTAGCTTTTACATATTCGAGAAGAAAACTGAATCAACAAGAATAAAAAGGATCCTAAAACTAAATGTAAACTGAAACAAATCTAACTAAATTTAAGTAAGTAATATAACCACTATGAAAGTTAAAAAAACCCACAAATCCAATAAACTTTTGAACACAGTACTTTGAATATATACCACTAGTCTAAAACCAAAACAAAACAAAACTGCAAACAAATCTTGAACTCTATTTAGTAGATTTTTTTATTTTTTGTTTTTTTGGTATAGAATGGATGGAGAAATTCTGAAGTTATTTTGAATGTATCATAACATGGAGCAAATGAAAAAAGACACTGATGTTGAGAGCCAGAGTTCTCACTGTGGGAATAAGGACATGCAAATAAGGAATGGGAGAAAGAATCCTGTGGTGCTGAATTGGAATTAGAGGAATCAGTAGTGAATTCATGATTAAAAATAGCTGAACTAGATAAAGTTGCCATTTCCACCCCCTGTGCTTTGTTTACTTAAACAGCCTAGAAGCAATTATACCCCAGTAACAATGAGCAATCTGGTGCTCCAGTCTTGGTTTCAAAATACTATTCCCCACTAAAAGGAGAGCTCTCTGGAGAGACAAATGATGTCCAAAGGAGGCAGGGAAAGTATAATGATGAACCTGAAGCATTGTGTTATACCAGAAAGCAAGAAAGGCTAAATATAAATAAATAAATAATAGGCATGTTCAAAAGGATACCAGAGCCAGCTTGATGGGGGCTCTGATTGACCAAATCTGGGACAAGTTGAACATTAAAATGAATAATGACAGGCCCTGGCCGGTTGGCTCAGTGGTAGAGCGTCGGCCTGGTGTGCGGGGGACCCGGGTTCGATTCCCGGACAGGGCACATAGGAGAAGCTTCTCCACACCCCCCCTCCTTCCTCTCTGTCTCTCTCTTCCCCTCCCGCAGCCAAGGCTCCATTGGAGCAAAGATGGCCCAGGCGCTGGGGATGGCTCCTTGGCCTCTGCCCCAGGCACTAGAGTGGCTCTGGTCATGGCAGAGCGACGCCCCGGAGGGGCAGAGCATCGCCCCCTGGTGGGCAGAGCGTTGCCCCTGGTGGGCGTGCCGGGTGGATCCCGGTCGGGCGCATGCGGGAATCTGTCTGACTGTCTCTACCCATTTCCAGCTTCAGAAAAATACAAAAAAAAAAAAAAAAAAAAAAAGAAAGAATAATGACAGTAATGGATTATAAACTATTAAATAAAATAAGAATCCATGAACCTATACTGATGATAAATATATAAATAAATAAGAAGGAAGGCAAAGATCTTGCTTACAGTAGAATGCCAACTAAAAAATGCAGATGGAGTAACAGAGTTACTACTCTAGATAGAGTTATCACCATTTTGCAACCATCATAGTAATTGAATCAGTCAAGAATTAATTATCGCCTGACCTGTGGTGGTGCAGTGGATAAAGCGTCAACCTGAAGTGCTGGGGTCGCCGGTTGAAGCCCCCTGCTTGCCTGGTCAAGGCACATACAGGAAGCAACTACAAGTTGATACTTCCCACTCTTCAAGCACCCACTGCCTTTCTCTCTCTCTCAAATCAATAAACAAAATATTTTTAAAAATAGAATTTACCTGACCAGGCAGCTGTGCAATGGATAGAGCATCGTAGTGGGACTCAGAGGACCCAGGTTTGAAACCCCGAAGTCACTGGCTTGAGTGTGGGCTTACCAGCTGAGCACAGGGGTTGCTGGCTTGAGCATGGGATCATAGACATGACCCCATAGTCGCTAGTTTGAACCCAAAGGTTGCTGGCTTGAAGCCCAAGGTCACTGGCTTGAACCCAAGGTCACTGGCTTGAGCAAGGAATCACTAGCTCAGCTGGAACCCCCTGGTCAAGGCACATATGAGAATGCAGTCATTGAATAACTAAGGTGCTGCAACAAAGAATTGATGCTTCTCATCTCTCTCCCTTCCTGTCTGTCCCTATCTGTCCCTCTCTCTGTCTCTGTATCTGTAAAAAAAAAAAAAAAAAAAAAGAGCCCTGGCCGGTTGGCTCAGCGGTAGAGCATCGGCCTAGTGTGCAGAGGGCCCGGGTTCGATTCCCGGCCAGGGCACACAGGAGAAGCACCCATTTGCTTCTCCACCCCTCCGCCGCACTTTCCTCTCTGTCTCTCTCTTCCCCTCTCGCAGCCAAGGCTCCATTGGAGCAAAGATGGCCCAGGCGCTGGGGATGGCTCTGTGGCCTCTGCCTCAGGCGCTAGAGTGGCTCTGGTCGCAACATGGCAACACCCAGGATGGGCAGAGCATCGCCCCCTGGTGGGCAGAGCTTCGCCCCTGGTGGGCGAGCCGGGTGGATCCCGGTCGGGCGCATGCGGGAGTCTGTCTGACTGTCTCTCCCTGTTTCCAGCTTCAGAAAAATGAAAAAAAAAAAAAAGAATTAAAAAAAAATAGAATTAATTATCCTCAAATATTGAAAGCTTTGGGCAAGAGTTTTGAAGAGGACTAAGATATTTACATAGGCTCAAAATACCTCTTTATAGATTACTCATTATTTTATACAGGGAAAAATGCTAACTTTATAGTGAAGAAACCTGGCATATGCCACCTTAACCAACTGACCAGAGTGAACACCACCAATAATGGGATCAAGTAACACCATGTTTCTCCTCATCTGATGTACTGAGGACACAATATCCCATAGTATTCCTGCCCTCTCCCCCAAAAATCTAATCATAAGAAAATATGAAACAAAACCAAATAAAGGGAAATTTTATTGAACACTGGCCTGTACTTTTCAAAAATGTCAATATCACACATAACAATAAAACACTAAGGAACTGTTCTAGATTAAAAAGAGCCATGACAGTTTAATGAAAAGCAGTATCGGGATCAGCTGCTATATCAGACCTTGTATCAGAGGGAAAACTGCTGTATAGGACATTCTCTAGCCAATTAGTAAACGTGGAATATAAACTATATATAAATATTATATTAATGTTAAGTATCCTAAATGTGATCATCATACCGGGAAGGGGCGCGTGTATGTAGGTATAGAAAAGAATGTCCTTGTTCTTAGAAAATACACAATGAAGTATTTAGAACATTACGAGTAAATGCCACCATTAAAATGGTTCATAAAAAATACACACACACACACACACACACACACACATATATATATATATATACATGTATGTGTACACATACACACCACACACAGAAATAAAGAGATTGGGTCAAAATGTTAACTTCTGGTACATCTGGGTAAAGAGTACATGGGAATTGTTTGTAATATTCTTGCAAATCTTCTGAAAGTTTGAAATTATTTTAAAATAAAAAGTTGAAAAAGACATTGGAAGATGAGGATGTAGAAACAGTATGTAGATAACTTAGGAGCAATTTGACTAAGAACAGCAGAGAAATGGAACTGGAGAGAGTCAGGGTTATGAAATACTAGCTCTTTAAAGAAAAGAGAAACTAGAGGAAGTTTGTGCCCATGGATGCGAACAATGATGGGCTTCCTCCTCTTCTTTTTTTTTTTTTTAATTTTTATTTACTCATTTTGGAGAGAAGAGAGAGAAGTGGGGAGGAGCAGGAAGCATCAACTCCCGTATGTGCCTTGACCAGGCAAGCCCAGGATTTTGAACAGGCAACCTTAGTGTTCCCAGTCAACACTTTATCCACTGCACCACCACAGGTCAGGCCTCTTCTTTTTGAGAAGGGAGATTTGATCAGATACCCTTGCCTCAGGCCCTCTGAGAGTCTCCTACTTTTAGACACCATGAACTGTTCTGAAAACACATTTTATTCCCTCAACTGCAACTGGGAAAAGACATTTGGGCCACCACTTGAGGGCAGTACAAAATGATGTGTGTCATTCTGGTGGTTTTATTGTTTCAGCTGCTAGAACAAAACAAAGCCCTTTACATGAATTTTCTCCCAAAATGTATTGTGTAAAATAAACCTTCTAACACTTTTTTCCCCCAAATGTTTAAACAAGAACAGCCCAACATAATTCATAACAGGAGTTTGGGGGACGAAAAGAAAGGGTGAGAGAGAGGGTCTCATGCTTGGAAAAATGCCTGGCACACATTATGAGTGTAATAAAAAATAAATGGTAACAGAAAAAGTAGAGTATGTTAGAGTTGGAAGGAACCCTAAAGAAGGATGAATCCAGCCCTCTCATTCTATAGACTAGACTTTGGGTCCAGCTGGGGGGAGGGGCTTGGCCAAAGCCATAATAACATGGTAGGGGTGTAATGATTTCTGCACTCATCTGGGTAGTCTGTGGAGACAGAGGTTATGACAGGGGTCCCCAAACTTTTTACACAGGGGGCCAGTTCACTGTCTCTCAGACTGTTGGAGGGCCGGACTATAAAAAAAACTATGAACAAATTCCTATGCACACTGCACATATCTTATTTTAAAGTAAAAAA